>NC_139766.1:1173436-1245936 GCF_965231275.1 Zosterops lateralis
GTTTCAACCCAAGTTGTTCCCATTTTCCACCTTCATCCCTCTCTCCTGGTGCTTTTTGTTGTGGCTTTTTTATCCTGAAGTGTTTCAGAGCCCTGGGGAGCTGCTTTGCTCTTTGTGGTTGTGGATTCATGGAATGGTTTGGGTGGGAAATGGATCTTAAATCCCATTTGGATCCAACTTTAGGGACAATTCCCCCATCCCAGGTGGATCCAGCCTGGCCTTGGACACTCCTAAATCCCCAGTTGTTGCTGTTGGGATGTTCATGGGATGCTTTGGGTGGGAAAAGACCTTAAATCCCATCCAGTCCCAGGTGGATCCAAAGCCCAAAGTCCAGATTGGGATTTTCCTGCCTTGGGGAGAAATCCAAACTCCGTGCTGGGATCCCTCAGTGAGGACAGAAAATCCCAGAGTGACCCTTGAACCTTCTGGATTTTCCTGCCCAGTTCCCCCCACCCATGAGGGGTTTTTAGGGATCTCTCATCTCTCCACACCCCATTTAAATTCCCAGGGAATTTCAATCCAGGATCAAAGGGATTTGCTCCACTCTGATGCAGGATTCCAATTGGAACTGGCTCCATGGAGAAATTGTGCTGATAAAGGCAGAAAAAAAATAATAAAAAAAAAAAAAAAATCAGGATTTGGCCAGAAAAAATTTTGACTCCTCTCAAGAGAAATTTGTTCAAAGTAACAATTTCAGGCTCTGATTTTCTGGGAAAAATTTCCAAGCCCACACAGACAGAGAAAGGCTCAGGAGAAATCAGCTGGATTCTGAACTGCTCCATTTCCATCAACAGCTGCAGAATTCCTGAGCCAGAACAGCAGGATCAGCCAGGGGTGGAGGAGTCCTTTCCATAGAAAAGTTGGTTTAAAATAAAGAAAAATTCCCCCCAAAAAACTTCTATGCAGGGGATGAATATTATATTAAATTATAATATATTTATTGTCATTTTTTTAATGTATATTTTAAAATATAAATACTATTTTTTTAAAAAAATTAAATTTAATATTTCTAATCTAGTTTTTAAAATAGATATATAAAAAATTTAAATTAAATGTAATATTTCTGATATATATATTTAAATAGAAATAATATTTTTTAAATTATATATTTCTGTAAATAATATTTTCAGAATATATTTATATATATAAAATGTATTTTAAGGAGTATATTTATATAATATATAAATAAAATATATTTATATATATAATTTATTTTAAGGAATATATATATTATATATATATAAATATAATTTTATATATAATCTATTTTAAGGTATATATATATAATATATATATATTATAATATATAAATAATATATAATAATAATATATAAATATATAATATTTATATATTATATTATATATAATATAATATATAAATATATAATATTTATATATTATATTATATATAATATATAATATATAATAATAATATATAAATATTTTTATATAGTCTATTTTAAGGAATATATATATATTATATATATATAATAAAATTTTATAATCTATTTTAAGGAATAAAACAACAGATCAGCTCTTATGCACCCGCAGCTTTGTAAAAGAAGAAATAATAATTCGATTATGCCAAATCTTCCCAGAATATCCAATATAGGGCTTGGAATATATGGAATTTATGGAATATATGAAATTTATGGAATATATGGAATATATGGGATTCCATCCAGCAGAAGGACGTGGAGCTGGAGCTGCTGGGAATGGAATTCCCACATTTGCTGGGGCTGCCCCTGGATCCCTGGGAATGTCCCAGGCCAGGCTGGATCCACCTGGGACAGTGGGAGGTGTCCCCACCCATCCCAGGGGGGGAATAAATGAACTTTAAGGTCCCTCCAAGCCAATCCTGAGGATGATGAGCAGGAAAATCCAGAAGGTTCAAGGGTCACTCTGGGATTTTCTGTCCTCACTGAGGGATCCCAGCACGGAGTTTGGATTTCTCCCCAAGGCAGGAAAATCCCAATCTGGACTTTGGGCTTTGGATCCACCTGGGATGGTGGGAGGTGTCCCTGCCCATGGATGGGGTGGGAATGAGATGGGATTTAAAGTCTCTTCCATCCCAAAAACATTCCAGGATTCTGCTCTGGAGCCAGGCTGGGAGAGCTGGGAATGTTCCCCTGGAAAAGAGAAAAAATCCAGGGAATTCTCAGAATTCCTAAAAGGGAAAACTCCAGGAGAGCTGGAGAGGGACTGGGGACAAGGACTGGGGGGACACAAAAAAAATCTCAAAATTCCAAGTGTTTTCCATGAGGATTTTTATCCTTTTCTCTCTTTTCCAGCCCGATAAAAACAGCAAAAATCTCTTTTCCTTGTTTTTTTTTTTTTCATGGGATTTTGGGGGTTCCGGAGCTTTCAGCCCAAGCCAAGGAATGCAAAGGGAACAAACATCTCCAAAGGACAAAAAAATGCAAATTTTTCCTCCTTTTTTTGATCGCACACTCATCCCAAATTCTCTTCCTTGTCCTCTTCCCCCAAGGGGGAAAAACAAAATAAAAAAAACAGGAAAAAAACCACCCCAAATCCCAACTGGAGCTTTGAACCAAATTAAATGTGAAATCCAAATAATGAGTTGGGGTTTTTTTTCCTTTTTTTTGATTTTTTTTCCCTTTTTTTTTTGATTTTTTCCCTCTTTTTTTTTTTGGATTTTTTTCCCTTCTTTTTTTTGGATTTTTTCCCTTTTTTTTTTTGGATTTTTTTTCCCCTTTTTTTGGATTTTTTTCCCTTTTTTTTTATTTTTTCCCTTTTTTTTGGATTTTTTTCCATTTTTTTTTTTTTTTGATTTTTCCCTTTTTTTTTGGATTTTTTTTCCCTTTTTTGGGGGGGATTTTTTTCCCTTTTTTTGATTTTTTTCCCTTTTTTTGTATTTTTTTTTCCTTTTTTTGGGGGGGATTTTTTTCCCTTTTTTGATTTTTTCTCTATTTTTTTTCTTTTTTTTGGGGGGGGGGGATTTGTTTCCCTTTTTTTGGATTTTTTTCCCTTTCTTTTTTTTTGGATTTTTTCCCTTTTTTGGGGATTTTTTCCCTTTTTTTTTTTTTTTCCCTTTTTTTTGGATTTTTTTTTTCCTTTTTTGGGGGGGATTTTTTTCCCGTTTTTTTTTTTATTTTTTCCCCCTTTTTTTTTTTATTTTTTCCCATTTTTTTGTTGTTTAAGAAGGGGCAGGAACCCCAAATCCCAACTGGAGCTTTGAACCAAATTAAATGTGAAATTCAAAGAATAAGTTGAATTTTTTCCCTTTTTTTTTGATTTATTCCCTTTTTTTTATTATTTTTTCCCTCTTTTTTTTGGATTTTTTTCCCTTTTTTTTTTTTTTTTTTGGATATTTTCCCCTTTTTTTTGGATTTTTTTTCCCTTTCTTTGGATATTTTTCCCTTTTTTTTGGATTTTTTTCCTTTTTTTTTTTTGGATTTTTTTCCTTTTTTTTTTGGATTTTTTTCCTTTATTTTTTTGGATTTTTTTTCCCTTTTTTTGGGATTTTTTTCCCTTTTTTTGGGGATATTTTTCCCATTTTTTTGGATTTTTTTCCCATTTTTTTGGATATTTTTCCCTTTTTTTTGGATTTTTTCCCTTTTTTTTTTTTTGGATTTTTTTTTCCTTTTTTTTGGATTTTTTTCCTTTATTTTTTTTGATTTTTCCCTTTTTTTTTATTTTTTCCCCTTTTTTTTATTTTTTTCCCATTTTTTGTTGTGTAAAACGAACAAGAACCCCAAATCCCAACTGGAGCTTTGAACCAAATTAAACCTGAAATCCAAATGAATTTAAATTTGATTTTTTTTAGAGTTTCACTCCCCTAAAAGTGTTTTTTTTGAGCAATAAATATATTTAAATATGATTTTATTTAGAATTCCATTATCTCTCTGTGACCTTTCAATGCTCCACTTTCCCATAATTAATTTTTTTTTAAAATTTTATTATTTTTTCAGTGGAATTTTGTTGAATTTCCCACATTTTTCATGGATTTTTTTCCCATTTTCAGGTTCCTGGAGCTCAAGATTTGGTGGATTTTTCTCCTGTTTATCGTTGCCTCCACATTTATTCCGTCCTGGTGAGTAAAAAATCCAAAATTTTTCCACTTTTGGGGGAATTTCTGGGATTTGGGAGGAAAAAATCCAAAGGGTGGATTTGAGGAAAAAAATCTTGGTGGTTCCTTCACTCAAAAAATGGAAATTTAAAGGGAATTTTTTAATCCAGGTCTCCCAAATCTTGAGTTTTTCATGTTTTTATTTCTTTGTTGGTTGATTTTCCATCAAAATTTTTTCTTTGGATCCATTAATTTCGTAATTCGTTGGAAATGGGAGAATTTGGGGCAGGAATTGTTTGGATTCTGATGGTTTTTGCTCCAAGAAAAATGAATTTTTCTGTGAGAATTTGAGAATTTTGGGCAAAAATTGGTTGGATTTTGGTGCCATTTTTTTCCAAGAATTCTTTGGATTCATTATTTTCATAATTCCATTGAAATGGGAGAATTTTGGGCAGGAATTGTTTGGATTCTGATGGTTTTTGCTCCAAGAAAAATGATTTTTTCCTGTGAGAATGGAAGAATTTTGGGCAAAAATTGGTTGGATTTTGTTGTTGTTTTTTCCCAAGAATTCTTTGGATTCATTATTTTCATTATTCCATTGAAATGGGAGAATTTTGGGCAGGAATTGTTTGGATTCTGATGGTTTTTGCTCCAAGAAAAATGAATTTTTCTGTGAGAATTTGAGAATTTTGGGCAAAAATTGGTTGGATTTTGGTGCCATTTTTGTCCAAGAATTCTTTGGATTCATTATTTTCATTATTCCATTGAAATGGGAAAATTTTGGGCAGGAATTGTTTGGATTCTGATGGTTTTCACTCCAAGAAAAATGATTTTTTCCTGTGAGAATTTGAGAATTTTGGGCAGGAATTGGTTGGATTTTGGTGCCATTTTTTCCAAGAATTCTTTGGATTCAGTAACTTTATTATTCCCTGAAAATTTATTATTCCCTGAAAATGTTAAAATCAGTTTTTCCCTAAAAATGGGAGAATTTTGGGCAAAAATTGGTTGGATTTTGGTGCCATTTTTGTCCATGAATTCTTTGGATTCATTATTTTCATAATTCCATTGAAATGGGAGAATTTTGGGCAGGAATTGTTTGGATTCTGATGGTTTTCACTCCAAGAAAAATGATTTTTTCCTGTGAGAATGGAAGAATTTTGGGGTGGAATTGGTTGGATTTTGTTGTTGTTTTTTCCCAAGAATTCTTTGGATTCATTATTTTCATTATTCCATTGAAATGGGAGAATTTTGGGCAGGAATTGTTTGGATTCTGATGGTTTTCACTCCAAGAAAAATGAATTTTTCTGTGAGAATTTGAGAATTTTGGGCAGGAATTGGTTGGATTTTGGTGCCATTTTTTCCATGAATTCTTTGGATTCATTAACGACATAATTCCATTGAAATGGGAGAATTTTGGGCAGGAATTGTTTGGATTCTGATGGTTTTTGCTCCAAGAAAAATGAATTTTTCTGTGAGAATTTGAG
This sequence comes from Zosterops lateralis, assembly GCF_965231275.1. Lineage (NCBI taxonomy): Eukaryota > Metazoa > Chordata > Aves > Passeriformes > Zosteropidae > Zosterops > Zosterops lateralis. The sequence continues at coordinate 1,178,951 of NC_139766.1, forward strand.
AATTTTGGGCAGGAATTGGTTGGATTTTGGTGCCATTTTTTCCATGAATTCTTTGGATTCATTAACGACATAATTCCATTGAAATGGGAGAATTTTGGGCAGGAATTGTTTGGATTCTGATGGTTTTTGCTCCAAGAAAAATGAATTTTTCTGTGAGAATTTGAGAATTTTGGGCAGGAATTGGTTGGATTTTGGTGCCATTTTTTCCATGAATTCTTTGGATTCATTAACGACATAATTCCATTGAAATGGGAGAATTTTGGGCAGGAATTGTTTGGATTCTGATGGTTTTTGCTCCAAGAAAAATGAATTTTTCCTGTGAGAATTTGAGAATTTTGGGCAAAAATTGGTTGGATTTTGGTGCTGTTTTTTCCAAGAATTCTTTGGATTCAGTAACTTTATTATTCCCAGAAAATTTATTATTCCCTGAAAATGGGAAAATCAGTTTTTCCCTAAAAATGGGAGAATTTTGGGCAAAAATTGGTTGGATTTTGTTGTTGTTTTTTCCCAAGAATTCTTTGGATTCATTAATGTCATAATTCCATTGAAATGGGAGAATTTTGGGCAGGAATTGTTTGGATTCTGATGTTGTTTTCCATCAAAAATTCCTCTTTGGATCCATTAATTTTGTAGTTCCTTGGAAATGGAGGAATTTTGGGCTGGAATTGTTTGGATTCTGATGGTTTTTGCTCCAAGAAAAATGAATTTTTCTGTGAGAATTTGAGAATTTTGGGAAAAAATTGGTTGGATTTTGGTGCCATTTTTTTCCAAGAATTCTTTGAATTCAGTAACTTTATTATTCCCAGAAAATTTATTATTCCCTGAAAATGGGAAAAACAGTTTTTCCCTAAAAATGGGAGAATTTTGGGCAAAAATTGGTTGGATTTTGGTGCCATTTTTTTCCATGAATTCTTTGGATTCATTATTTTCATTATTCCATTGAAATGGAGAATTTTGGGCAGGAATTGTTTGGATTCTGATGGTCTTTGCTCCAAGAAAAATGAATTTTTCTGTGAGAATTTGAGAATTTTGGGCAAAAATTGGTTGGATTTTGGTGCCATTTTTGTCCATGAATTCTTTGGATTCATTAATGTCATAATTCCATTGAAATGGGAGAATTTTGGGCAGGAATTGTTTGGATTCTGATGTTGTTTTCCATCAAAAATTCCTCTTTGGATCCATTAATTTTGTAATTCCTTGGAAATGGAGGAATTTTGGGCTGGAATTGTTTGGATTCTGATGGTTTTTGCTCCAAGAAAAATGAATTTTTCTGTGAGAATGGGAGAATTTTGGGCAGGAATTGGTTGGATTCTGGTTTGATATGGATTTGTTATGGATTTGATATGGGTTTGATATGGGTTTGATAAGGATTTGATACGGATTTGATACTGCCTTGATATGGATTTGATAAGGATTTGATACGGGTTTGATACAGGTTTGACATGGGTTTGATATGGGTTTGATATGGGTTTGATATGGATTTGATACAGGCTTGATATAGATTTGATATGGGTTTTATACAAGTTTGATACAGGTTTGACATGGGTTTGATATGGGTTTGATATAGATTTGATACAGGTTTGATATGAGTTTGATACTGGCTTGATATGGACTTGATAAGGATTTGATACAGGTTTGATATGGGTTTGATACAAGTTTGATACGGGTTTGATACGGTTTGATATGGGTTTGATACAGATATGATATGGGCTTGATATGGATTTGATAAGGATTTGATAAGGATTTGATATGGATTTGATATGGATTTGATATGGGTTTGATACGGATTTGATACGGGTTTGATACGGATTTGATACAGGTTTGATATGAGTTTGATATGAGTTTGATATGGGTTTGATATGGGTTTGATATGGGTTTGACACGGGTTTGATATGGGTTTGATATCAGTTTGATATGGATTTGATATGGATTTAATACAGGTTTGATATGGGTTTGATACAGGTTTGATATGGATTTGATAAGGATTTGATATGGATTTGATACGGGTTTGGTATGGATTTGATATGGGTTTGATACGGGTTTGATAAGGATTTGATATGAGTTTGATATGGGTTTGATAAGGGTTTGATATGGATTTGATATGGATTTGATACGGGTTTGATATGGATTCGATACAGGTTTGATAAGGATTTGATACGGGTTTGATATGGGTTTGATATGGGTTTGATACAGGTTTTATATGGATTTAATATGGATTTAATATGGGTTTGAGATGGATTTGATACAGGTTTGATAAGGATTTCATATGGGTTTGATGAGGATTTGATAAGGATTTGATATGGGTTTGATAAGATTTGATACAGGTTTGATATGGGTTTGATATGGGTTTGATATGGATTTGATACAGGCTTGATATAGACTTGATATGGGTTTTATACAGGTTTGATATGAGTTTGATACAGGTTTGATATGGATTTGATATGGGTTTGATATGGGTTTGATACGGATTTGATATGGATTTTATATAGATTTGATATGGGTTTGATACGGATTTGATATGGATTTTATATAGATTTGATATGGGTTTGATACGGATTTGATATGGATTTGATAAGGATTTGATATGGGTTTGATACGGATTTGATATGGGTTTGATATGAGTTTGATATGGGTTTGATACAAGTTTGATACGGATTTGATACAGATATGATATGGGCTTGATATGGATTTGATAAGGATTTGATATGGATTTGATACAAGTTTGATATGGGTTTGATATAGAATTGATATGGATTTGATATGGATTTGACATGGATTTGATATGGGTTTAATACAGGTTTGATATGGGATTGATATGGGTTTGATATGGGTTTGATGTGGATTTAATGTGGGTTTGATATGGGTTTGATATGGGTTTGATATAGATTTGATATGGGTTTGATATGGGTTTGATATGGATTTGATATGAGTTTGATATGGGTTTGATATGGATTTGATATGGGTTTGACAAGGGTTTGATATGGATTTGATATGGATTTGATATGAGTTTGATATGGGTTTGATATGGGTTTGATATGGATTTGATACAGGCTTGATATGGATTTGATATGGGTTTGATACGGGTTTGATATGGGTTTAATATGTGTTTAATATGAGTTTAAGGTTGGCTTATTATGGATTTAACACGGACTTAATTTGGATTTATTATGGATTTAATTTGGACTTAATATGACCTTAATTTGGATTTATTACGGGTTTAGTGGTTTGATTGCCCCAAAGGTGTCCTGAGCAGGGGCAGCAGCTCCTTTGGGACATTCCAAATGTTTGCATTCCATGGATTTCAAGGCCAAGACAAGAAATTCCTTTTCTTCACAGAACAAAAATGTTGGATTTTTTTGTTGTGTTGCTACTTCACTTTTTAATCAGAAATAGGAATTGCTCCTCTCAAGGCCCAGGAAAAGGGATGAGACTCCACAAATTCCTTGGAATGAAAGATTCAGGGCTTGGATACATCTCCAAAAATTGAAATTTGGAAGGCGAGTTCTCAGGGTCCAGGAAAGGGATGAGACTCCACAAATTCCTTGGAATTGCAGATTTAGGACTTGGATGCGCCCCCAAAAATTAAAATTTGGAGGGTGAGCTCCCAAGGTCGAGGAAAAGGGATGAGACTCCACAAATTCCTTGGAATGGCAGATTCAGGACTTGGATACATCCCCAAAAATTAAAATTTGGGGAGTGAGCTCCCAAGTTTGAGGAAAAGGGATAAGACTCCACAAATTCCTTGGAATGGCAGATTTAGGGTGTGGATACATCCCTGAAAATTAAAATTTAGAGGGTGAGTTCCCAAGGCCCTGGAAAAATGGAAGAAACTCCATAAGATCCTTGGAATGGGAGATTTAGGGCTTGGATACATCCCCAAAATTAAAATTTGGAGGGTGAGTTCTCAAGGTCCAGGAAAAGGGATGAGATTCCCCAAATTCCTTGGAATGGCGGATTTAGGACTTGGATACATCCCTAAAAATTAAAATTGAAAGGGTGAACTCCAAAGGCCCTGGAAAAATGAAAGAAACTCCATAAGATCTTTAAAATGGCAGATTCAGGGTTTGGATGGTGCAGGAAACATCCCCAAATTCAGAAGTTGAGGGTGAGATCTGAAGGTCCCTAAAAAGGGCTGAGGCTGCACAGGTTTTCTGGATCAGGAGATTCAAGGCTCAGGTGAACCCCCAAAATTAAAATTTGAGCTCCCAAGGCCCAGGAAAAGGGATGAGACTCCACAAATTCCTTGGAATTGCAGATTTAGGACTTGGATGCGCCCCCAAAAATTAAAATTTGGAGGGTGAGCTCCCAAGGTCGAGGAAAAGGGATGAGACTCCACAAATTCCTTGGAATGGCAGATTTAGGGTGTGGATACATCCCTGAAAATTAAAATTTAGAGGGTGAGTTCCCAAGGCCCTGGAAAAATGGAAGAAACTCCTTAAGATCTTTAAAATGGCAGATTTAGGGCTTGGATACATCCCTAAAAATTAAAATTTGGAGGGTGAGTTCCCAAGGCCCTGGAAAAATGGAAGAAACTCCATAAGATCTTTAAAATGGCAGATTTAGGGTGTGGATACATCCCTGAAAATTAAAATTTGGAGGGTGAGTTCCAAAGGTCCAGGAAAAGGGATGAGACTCCACAAATTCCTTGGAATGGAAGATTTAGGGTGTGGATACATTCCTAAAAATTAAAATTTGGAGGGTGAGCTCCCAAGGTCCAGGAAAAGGGATGAGACTCCACAAATTCCTTGGAATGGCAGATTCAGGGTTTGGATAAATCCCTAAAAATTAAAAATTTGGAGGGTGAGCTCCAAAGGCCCTGGAAAAGGGATGAGATTCCCCAAATTCCTTGGAATGGCAGATTTAGGACTTGGATGCATTCCTAAAAATTAAAATTTGGAAGGTGAGTTCTCAAGGTCCTGGAAAAATGGAGGAAACTCCACAAATTCCTTGGAATGGCAGATTTAGGACTTGGATAAATTTCCTTAAAAATCAAAATTTGGAGGGTGAAGTCCAAAGGCCCTGGAAAAATGGAAGAAACTCCGTAAGATCCTTGGAATGGCAGATTCAGGACTTAGATGCATCTCCAAAAATTAAAATTTGGAGGGTGAGCTCCCAAGGTCGAGGAAAAGGGATGAGACTCCACAAATTCCTTGGAATGGCAGATTTAGGGCTTGGATACATCCCCAAAAATTAAAATTTGGAGGGTGAGTTCTCAAGGCCCAGGAAAAATGGAAGAAACTCCGTAAGATCTTTAAAATGGCAGATTTAGGGTGTGGATACATCCCCAAAAATTAAAATTTGTGGAGTGAGTTCTCAAGGTCCAGGAAAAGGGATGAGACTCCACAAATTCCTTGGAATGGCAAATTTAGGGCTTGGATAAATTCCTAAAAATTAAAATTTGGAGGGTGAGTTCTCAAGGTCGAGGAAAAGGGATGAGACTCCCCAAATTCCTTGGAATGGCAGATTTAGGGTGTGGATACATCCCTGAAAATTAAAATTTGGAAGGTGAGTTCTCAAGGCCCAGGAAAAATGGAAGAAACTCCGTAAGATCTTTAAAATGGCAGATTTAGGGTGTGGATACATCCCTGAAAATTAAAATTTGTGGAGTGAGTTCTCAAGGTCCAGGAAAAGGGAGGAGACTCCCCAAATTCCTTGGAATGGCAAATTTAGGACTTGGATAAATCCCTAAAAATTAAAATTTGGAGGGTGAGCTCCAAAGGGCCTGGAAAAATGGAAGAAACTCCGTAAGATCTTTAAAATGGCAGATTCAGGGTTTGGATACATCCCTAAAAATTAAAATTTGGTGGGTGAGTTCTCAAGGTCGAGGAAAAGGGATGAGATTCCCCAAATTCCTTGGAATGGCAGGTTTAGGATTTGGATAAATTTCCTTAAAAAATCAAAATTTGGAGGGTGAGTTCTCAAGGTCCAGGAAAAGGGATGAGACTCCACAAATTCCTTGGAATGGCAGATTTAGGGCTTGGATACATCCCTAAAAATTAAAATTTGGAAGGTGAGTTCTCAAGGTCCAGGATCAGGAGATTCAAGGCTCAGGTGAACCCCCAAAATTAAAATTTGAGCTCCCAAGGTCCAGGAAAAGGGATGAGACTCCACAAATTCCTTGGAATGGCAGGTTTAGGGTTTGGATAAATCCCCAAAAATCCGGATTTGGAGGGTGCGGGTTCTGTCCCCGCCCTGAGCTGGTTCCCCACTGCTCCCGTTCCTCCCGTTCGTTCCCACAAACAGGAATGGGGAGAAATGATGAGCACAAAGACCAGCAGAGCTCTGGGAAAAGGGGTTTTAGGGAGACAGAAGTAGGACAAAAAAAAAAAAAAAAATTTAAAGAAAAAAAAAAAGGAAAAAAAGAAAAAAAAAAGAAAAAAAAAGAAACAAAAAAGAAAAAAAGAAACGAAATGAAATGAAATGAAATGAAATGAAATTAAGTGAAATGAAATGAAATAAAAATAAAAAAAAATAAAATAAAAATGAAAAAATGAAATTAAATGAAATAAAATTAAAATAAAATAAAATAAAAATGAAAAAACGAAATGAAATGAAATCAAAATTAATAAAATAGAACAAAATAAATAAAATAAGATGAAAAAAAGAAGAAAAAAAGAAAAAAATGAAATGAAATGAAATGAAATTGAATTAAGTGAAGTGAAATGAAATGAAGTGAAATGAAATGAAATGAAATAAAATAAAATATAAAAATAAAAATAAAAAATAAAATAAAAATTATAAAAATGAAATGAAAATAAAATAAAATAAAATAAAAATAAAATAAAAAAAATAAAAATAAAATAAAATGAAATAAAATAAAAAAAGGAAAAATGAAATTAAGTGATGTGAAATGAAATGAAGTGAAATGAAATGAAATGAAGTGAAATGAAATGAGATCAAAATAAAAATTAAAATAAAAATTAAAAAAATAATAAAAATAAAAATAAATTAAAAAATAAAATAAAATAAAATAAAAATAAAATAAAATAAAACAAAATAAAATAAAATAAAATAAAACAAAAATAAAATAAAAATAAAATAAAATAAAATAAAAATAAAATAAAATAAAATAAAACAAAATTAAAATAAAATAAAATACAATAAAATAAACCAAATCCCCCGCAGAGCACAGTGCCCTTTGTGTGACCCTGCCCTGGATCCTGCCCGGCCTTTCCAGGCCCGTCTGGGCTGGAACAATCCCCGAGCTCCTGCACGGCCCGAGGCCCCGGCGGCCGGAAGGATCACAATGTAATATTTCCCCCCAAACTCCCAATATTTCTCATTTACAATGGCCTTATCTCCCAGCTTGGCCCGCACTTAAAAAAAACCTCCACGTTGAATAAACACCGAGATATTTATTATTTATTTTATTATTTTTTTTTTTTTAAACCCGACCTTCCATTCACCTCGCTCTGAGCTGGTTTTTTTTTTTATTATTATTATTATTTTTTTTTTATGGGCTGCGCCGCTTTATAAATTCCCAAAGGATTATTTTTTTACAAACTCTCCCCCCCTTTTTTCTCTGGCTCTTATCTGGCTCTTATCAGCGGGGCAGGAGTTCAGAGTATTGTACAGCGACGGGTCAGGCCGCGGTCATGGGCCTTGCAAAGAGGGGCCAGGCACCTGTAAATCCTCCAAAAGCCCTTCCCAAGGCACAGGACAACATCCAACAGGCTCCTCCAGGAAAGGCTGAACTCGGGGCAGGAAGGGCAGAGCAAAGCTGGGGACGGGAGGGAATGAAAGTGAAGGAAGGTCAGGCGGGGGTTAATGGAGAGTTGGACCTTGGGGTGGCCAAAGGGGCAGGATCTCCTGGGATGTTTTATGGGATTGTTCGTCCTCGTTCCTTTCCTGTTGAGGAAAAGAGGAAAAGGTTGTCCTGAGTGTGGGAAGGGTTGGGAGTTGTGCAGATCTGGGATAAAAAAAATCCCAATTTCTTTAGGGTGTCTCCATCCCAAACCATTGAAAAGTTTAAAGAGAAGGATTGGCAGCAAATCCAGGGATTTGGGGTCAGTTGGTCGAGGTCTGGCTGGGTTTGAGCTGATCCTGAGCCCCAAACCCAGCCCAGGTTGTGTTCAGCCTTTTCAGGCTCTCCTGGGATGTTTTATGGGATTGTTCGTCCTCGTTCCTTTCCTGCCGAGAAAAAGAGGAAAAGGTTGTCCTGAGTGTGGGAAGGGTTGGGAGTTGTGCAGATCTGGGACAGAAAATCCCAGTTTCTTTGGGGTGTCTCCATCCCAAACCAGTGAACGCTTTAAGGAGAAGGACACGCAGCAAATCCAGGGATTTGGGGTCAGTTGGTCGAGGTCTGGCTGGGTTTGAGCTGATCCTGAGCCCCAAACCCAGCCCAGGTTGTGTTCAGCCATTTCAGGCTCTCCTGGGATGTTTTATGGGATTGTTCGTCCTCGTTCCTTTCCTGTTGAGGAAAAGAGGAAAAGGTTGTCCTGAGTGTGGGAAGGGTTGGGATTTGTGCAGATCTGGGATAAAAAAAATCCCAGTTTCTTTAGGGTGTCTCCATCCCAAACCAGTCCAGGGATGATTTAAAATATGGGGAGAAAATCCCAATCCTGGGAGTTTTAGGGTCAGTTGGCCAAGGTGTGGTTTGAGCTGATCCTGAGCCCCAAACCCAGCCCAGGTTGTGTTCAGCCATTTCAGGCTCTCCTGGGATGTTTTATGGGATTGTTCACCCCAATTTCTTTCCTGGTGGGGAAGGGGCTGCCTGAGAGAGAAATGAGCATAGGAAAGTTTGGATTTCTGCAGATCTGGGACCAGAAAATCCCAGTTTCTTTAGGGTGTCTCCATCCCAAACCAGCCCAGCAATGAATTGTGAATGATTTAAGAATTGAGAGAAAATCCCAATCCTGGGAGTTTTAGGGTCAGTTGGCCAAGGTGTGGTTTGAGCTGATCCTGAGCCCCAAACCCAGCCCAGGTTGTGTTCAGCCCTTTCAGGCTCTCCTGGGATGTTTTATGGGATTGTTTTTCCCCATTCCTTTCCTGCTGTGGGAAGGGCTGTCCTGACACTGTCCTGTTGGGATTTGTGCAGATCTGGGACAGAAAAATCCCAGTTTCTTTAGGGTGTCTCCATCCCAAACCAGCAGAACGTTTAAGGAAAAGGACAGGCAACAAATGCAGGGATTTGGGGCACCTGTAAATCCTCCAAAAGCCCTTCCCAAGGCACAGGACAACATCCAACAGGCTCCTCCAGGAAAGGCTGAACTCGGGGCAGGAAGGGCAGAGCAAAGCTGGGGACGGGAGGGAATGAAAGTGAAGGAAGGTCAGGCGGGGGTTAATGGAGAGTTGGACCTTGGGGTGGCCAAAGGGGCAGGATCTCCTGGGATGTTTTATGGGATTGTTCGTCCTCGTTCCTTTCCTGCCGAGGAAAAGAGGAAAAGGTTGTCCTGAGTGTGGGAAGGGTTGGGAGTTGTGCAGATCTGGGACAGAAAAATCCAGTTTCTTTAGGGTGTCTCCATCTCAAACCATTCCAGGAATGATTTACGAAATGGAGGAAAATCTCCATCCTGGGAATTTTGGGATCAGTTGGCCGAGGTGTGGTTTGAGCTGATCCTGAGCCCCAAACCCAGCCCAGGTTGTGTTCAGCCATTTCAGGCTCTCCTGGGATGTTTTATGGGATTGTTTGTCCTCGTTCCTTTCCTGCCATGGAAAAGGCTGTCCTGACACTGTCCTGAGTGTGGGAAGGGTTGGGATTTGTGCAGATCTGGGACAAGAAAATCCCAGTTTCTTTAGGGTGTCTCCATCCCAAACCAGTGACTGGTTTAAGGAGAAGGACACGCAGCAAATCCAGGGAATTGGGGTCAGTTGGTCGAGGTCTGGCTGGGTTTGAGCTGATCCTGAGCCCCAAACCCAGCCCAGGTTGTGTTCAGCCTTTTCAGGCTCTCCTGGGATGTTTTATGGGATTGTTTTTCCCCATTCCTTTCCTGCTGTGGGAAGGGCTGTCCTGACACTGTCCTGTTGGGATTTGTGCAGATCTGGGACAGAAAAATCCCGGTTTCTTTAGGGTGTCTCCATCCCAAACCAGCAGAACGTTTAAGGAAAAGGACAGGCAACAAATGCAGGGGCCAGGCACCTGTAAATCCTCCAAAAGCCCTTCCCAAGGCGAAGGACAGCATCCAACAGGCTCCTCCAGGAAAGGCTGAACTCGGGGCAGGAAGGGCAGAGCAAAGCTGGGGACGGGAGGGAATGAAAGTGAAGGAAGGTCAGGCGGGGGTTAATGGAGAGTTGGACCTTGGGGTGGCCAAAGGGGCAGGATCTCCTGGGATGTTTTATGGGATTGTTCATCCTGATTTCTTTCCTGTTGAGGAAAAGAGGAAAAGGTTGTCCTGAGTGTGGGAAGGGTTGGGATTTGTGCAGATCTGGGATAAAAAAAATCTCAATTTCTTTAGGGTGTCTCCATCCCAAACCAGGGAACGCTTTAAGGAGAAGGACACGCAGCAAATCCAGGGAATTGGGGTCAGTTGGTCGAGGTCTGGGTTGGTTTGAGCTGATCCTGAGCCCCAAACCCAGCCCAGGTTGTGTTCAGCCTTTTCAGGCTCTCCTGGGATGTTTTATGGGATTGTTCGTCCTCGTTCCTTTCCTGTTGAGGAAAAGAGGAAAAGGTTGTCCTGAGTGTGGGAAGGGTTGGGAGTTGTGCAGATCTGGGACAGAAAAATCCAGTTTCTTTAGGGTGTCTCCATCCCAAACCAGTCCAGGGATGATTTAAGAAATGGGGGGAAAATCCCAATCCTGTGAATTTTAGGATCAGTTGGCCAAGGTGTGGTTTGAGCTGATCCTGAGCCCCAAACCCAGCCCAGGTTGTGTTCAGCCATTTCAGGCTCTCCTGGGATGTTTTATGGGATTGTTTGTCCTTGTTCCTTTCCTGCCGAGGAAAAGAGGAAAAGGTTGTCTTGAGTGTGGGAAGGGTTGGGATTTGTGCAGATCTGGGATAAAAAAAATCCCAATTTCTTTAGGGTGTCTCCATCCCAAACCAGTGAACGCTTTAAGGAGAAGGACACGCAGCAAATCCAGGGATTTGGGGTCAGTTGGTCGAGGTCTGGCTGGGTTTGAGCTGATCCTGAGCCCCAAACCCAGCCCAGGTTGTGTTCAGCCATTTCAGGCTCTCCTGGGATGTTTTATGGGATTGTTTGTCCTGATTCCTTTCCTGCCATGGAAAAGGCTGTCCTGACACTGTCCTGTTGGGATTTGTGCAGATCTGGGACCAAAAATCCCAGTTTCTTTAGGGTGTCTCCATCCCAAACCAGCAGAACGTTTAAGGAAAAGGACAGGCAACAAATGCAGGGATTTGGGGCACCTGTAAATCCTCCAAAAGCCCTTCCCAAGGCGAAGGACAACATCCAACAGGCTCCTCCAGGAAAGGCTGAACTCGGGGCAGGAAGGGCAGAGCAAAGCTGGGGACGGGAGGGAATGAAAGTGAAGGAAGGTCAGGCGGGGGTTAATGGAGAGTTGGACCTTGGGGTGGCCAAAGGGGCAGGATCTCCTGGGATGTTTTATGGGATTGTTCGTCCTCGTTCCTTTCCTGTTGAGGAAAAGAGGAAAAGGTTGTCCTGAGTGTGGGAAGGGTTGGGATTTGTGCAGATCTGGGACAGAAGAATCCTAATTTCTTTAGGGTGTCTCCATCCCAAACCGGTCCAGGAATGATTTAAAATATGGGGAGAAAATCCCAATCCTGGGAATTTTAGGATCAGTTGGCCAAGGTCTGATTTGACCCGATCCTAAGTCCTAAACCCAGCCCAGGTTGTGTTCAGCCATTTCAGGCTCTCCTGGGATGTTTTATGGGATTGTTTGTCCTGATTCCTTTCCTGCCATGGAAAAGGCTGTCCTGACACTGTCCTGTTGGGATTTGTGCAGATCTGGGACAGAAAAATCCCGGTTTCTTTAGGGTGTCTCCATCCCAAACCAGCAGAACGTTTAAGGAAAAGGACAGGCAACAAATGCAGGGGCCAGGCACCTGTAAATCCTCCAAAAGCCCTTCCCAAGGCACAGGACAACATCCAACAGGCTCCTCCAGGAAAGGCTGAACTCGGGGCAGGAAGGGCAGAGCAAAGCTGGGGACGGGAGGGAATGAAAGTGAAGGAAGGTCAGGCGGGGGTTAATGGAGAGTTGGACCTTGGGGTGGCCAAAGGGGCAGGATCTCCTGGGATGTTTTATGGGATTGTTCGTCCTCGTTCCTTTCCTGTTGAGGAAAAGAGGAAAAGGTTGTCCTGAGTGTGGGAAGGGTTGGGATTTGTGCAGATCTGGGATAAAAAAAATCCCAATTTCTTTAGGGTGTCTCCATCGCAAACCATTGAAAAGTTTAAAGAGAAGGATTGGCAGCAAATCCAGGGAATTGGGGTCAGTTGGTCGAGGTCTGGCTGGGTTTGAGCTGATCCTGAGCCCCAAACCCAGCCCAGGTTGTGTTCAGCCATTTCAGGCTCTCCTGGGATGTTTTATGGGATTGTTCGTCCTCGTTCCTTTCCTGCCGAGAAAAAGAGGAAAAGGTTGTCCTGAGTGTGGGAAGGGTTGGGATTTGTGCAGATCTGGGACAGAAAAATCCCAGTTTCTTTAGGGTGTCTCCATCCCAAACCAGTCCAGGGATGATTTAAAATATGGGGAGAAAATCCCAATCCTGAGAATTTTAGGATCAGTTGGCCAAGGTGTGGTTTGAGCTGATCCTGAGCCCCAAACCCAGCCCAGGTTGTGTTCAGCCATTTCAGGCTCTCCTGGGATGTTTTATGGGATTGTTTGTCCTCGTTCCTTTCCTGCCGAGGGTAGTGTTGGGATTTGTGCAGATCTGGGACAGAAAATCCCGGTTTCTTTAGGGTGTCTCCATCCCAAACCAGACCAGGAATGAATTGTGAATGATTTAAGAACTGAGAGAAAATCCCAATCCTGAGAATTTTAGGATCAGTTGGCCAAGGTGTGGTTTGAGCTGATCCTGAGCCCCAAACCCAGCCCAGGTTGTGTTCAGCCCTTTCAGGCTCTCCTGGGATGTTTTATGGGATTGTTTGTCCTGATTCCTTTCCTGCCATGGAAAAGGCTGTCCTGACACTGTCCTGTTGGGATTTGTGCAGATCTGGGACCAAAAATCCCAGTTTCTTTAGGGTGTCTCCATCCCAAACCAGCAGAACGTTTAAGGAAAAGGACAGGCAACAAATGCAGGGATTTGGGGCACCTGTAAATCCTCCAAAAGCCCTTCCCAAGGCACAGGACAACATCCAACAGGCTCCTCCAGGAAAGGCTGAACTCGGGGCAGGAAGGGCAGAGCAAAGCTGGGGACGGGAGGGAATGAAAGTGAAGGAAGGTCAGGCGGGGGTTAATGGAGAGTTGGACCTTGGGGTGGCCAAAGGGGCAGGATCTCCTGGGATGTTTTATGGGATTGTTCGTCCTCGTTCCTTTCCTGCCGAGGAAAAGAGGAAAAGGTTGTCCTGAGTGTGGGAAGGGTTGGGAGTTGTGCAGATCTGGGATAAAAAAAATCCAGTTTCTTTAGGGTGTCTCCATCCCAAACCAGTCCAGGGATGATTTAAGAAATGGGGGGAAAATCCCAATCCTGGGAATTTTAGGATCAGTTGGCCAAGGTGTGGTTTGAGCTGATCCTGAGCCCCAAACCCAGCCCAGGTTGTGTTCAGCCATTTCAGGCTCTCCTGGGATGTTTTATGGGATTGTTCGTCCTCGTTCCTTTCCTGCCGAGGAAAAGAGGAAAAGGTTGTCCTGAGTGTGGGAAGGGTTGGGAGTTGTGCAGATCTGGGATAAAAAAAATCTCAATTTCTTTAGGGTGTCTCCATCCCAAACCAGTGAACGCTTTAAGGAGAAGGACACGCAGCAAATCCAGGGATTTGGGGTCAGTTGGTCGAGGTCTGGCTGGGTTTGAGCTGATCCTGAGCCCCAAACCCAGCCCAGGTTGTGTTCAGCCATTTCAGGCTCTCCTGGGATGTTTTATGGGATTGTTCGTCCTCGTTCCTTTCCTGTTGAGGAAAAGAGGAAAAGGTTGTCCTGAGTGTGGGAAGGGTTGGGAGTTGTGCAGATCTGGGACAGAAAAATCCAGTTTCTTTAGGGTGTCTCCATCCCAAACCAGCCCAGGAATGAATTGTGAATGATTTAAGAAATGGGGAGAAAATCCCAGTCCTGGGAGTTTTAGGATCAGTTGGCCAAGGTGTGGTTTGAGCTGATCCTGAGCCCTGAGTCCATCCCAAGCTCAGATCCCTGGGCTATGTCAGGATTTTTTTTTTTTAATTTTTATTTTATTTTTTTATAGGCTTTTTTTTCAATTTTATTTTTTTATGGGCAATGTCAGGACAGTCACCTTTATCCTGCCCTGGCCTGGTGGCATCAGCTCCATCCCCTCCCCTGCTAGAGGAGCTCTGAAAAATGACAATATTATGATATAAAAACCCAAACCCTCCAAGAGTTTGATCTCACCATTGACACAGCAAATCTTTTTTTTTTTTTTTTTTTTTTTATTTTAATGTTACCTCTGACCAAAGTCTGTGTTAATTCTGGGGCTGCTTTGATCAATATCCAAAAATAAATGAGGAAAGGTGGTTTTTATCTGCAGAAAAATCTGAGCAGCTGGTGGGTGCCTTGGCTTTCCAGGCCAAGCCATGGGATGGCTTTACATAACACAAAATAAAAATAATAATAATAAAAAAAAATAAATATGAAAAGCAATTTTGCGTTTCATGTTTTCCCCATAAGCTACAACGAGGCAAGAAAGCAAAAGAGTGAACCCAAAGCAGAGAAGAAATGAGAGAAATAATAATAATAATAATAATAATAAAAATATTAAGACAGAGTGGGCTGCACTGAAAAAAAAAATAAAAATAAAGTTGTTTGAGAGGTAACTGAGGGTGATTTAAATCCCTTAAACTCCTCCTTGAGTGGGGTTTGGTGCCTGTTTTATGCTTTGCCTGGGCTGGGGTGAGTTTTTTATTTTTTTTTTTTTCAGCTTTGTGCTAATTGCTTCCCAATTACTTTGAGGTTCTTTACATGTTCCTGAAGACACTGGGCTGACACTCCCAGCTCTTTGATCCCCAGCTACAAAGGGGGTCATTTTAGGGGAAAAGAACAAGTGGCCAAAAAAACACAGAGGCAACAACAGAAAGAAAAAAGGGGGAGAGAGTGTTCTCAGATTAAAAAAAAAAAAACAGCTTGAAAAGTGAAAGATTTCTGGAGAATCCAGAGGTGGATAATTTAGATAAAATAAGAGCCTGAACAGGGATTTGTTATGAATTTTTGTCCTATCTCAGCACTGATGTTTTTTATCCAAATGCAAAAATGCATTAAAAAGGTTAAAAAAAAAAAAAAAAAAAAGAAAGAAAAAAAAAAAAAGTAGAGTTAATAATAATTCTCCTCTATTTTAGTGACAAGAAACCTTGTAGGAAAATCTCATCAGGGTGGATAGTTGGGAAAAACTCTCCTGGGGAATTTTAGGGAAGTTTTGTGTCTTTTAGTGAGGAGACAGCACAGCTTTGGGAGGAGAAATAAGATTTTTTTTTTGGAATTATGGCTGGAAATCACAAAGTTTTGCTGCTCAGGAATCCCTGAGCTCAAGGTGAATGAATTCCCATTTTGGAATGGGGAGATCCCAGTGGTTCCCCTGCGCTTAAATCCCTTAAATCCCTGCACTTAAATCTGTTTAATTCCTCTCCCAAATGTGATTTTGGTGCTGCTGCTGCCCAAATCCTCATTTTCCACCCTCCAAGGGGCTCAGCCAGCACAGCCTTGGGAGGAGAAATAAGATTTTTTTTTGGAATTATGGCTGGAAATCACAAAGTTTTGCTGTAAAAGCTGCTCAGGATTCCCTGAGCTCAAGGTGAATTAATTCCCACCTTGGTTCCCTTCTCATCCCTGCAATTAAATCTGTTTAATTCCTCTCCCAAATGTGATACCTGCCCAAATTCTCATTTTCCTGCTTTTTTTTGGGGTTCCTCCGTGGAATTGGGACTTTGCTCCTTCCTCACCCTCCAAGGGGCTCAGCCAGCACAGCCTTGGGAGGAGAAATAACATTTTTTTTTGGAATTATGGCTGGAAATCACCAAGTTTTGCTGTAAAAGCTGCTCAGGATTCCCTGAGCTCGAGGTGAATGAATTCCCACCTTGGAATGGGGAGATCCCAGTGGTTCCCCTGCACTTAAATCCCTTAAATCCCTGCACTTAAATCTGTTTAATTCCTCTCCCAAATGTGATGCTGGTGCTGCTGCCTGATGGAATCCTCATTTTCCACCCTCCAAGGGGCTCAGCCAGCACAGCTTTGGGAGGAGAAATAAGATTTTTTTTTGGAATTATGGCTGGAAATCACAAAGTTTTGCTGTAAAAGCTGCTCAGGATTCCCTGAGCTCAAGGTGAATTAATTCCCACCTTGGTTCCCTTCTCATCCCTGCACTTAAATCTGTTTAATTCCTCTCCCAAATGTGATTCCTGCCCAAATCCTCCTTTTCCTGCATTTTTTGAGGTTCCTCCGTGGAATTGGGACTTTGCTCCTGCTCCCTCCCCACCCTCCAAGGGGCTCAGCATCCCCACCACAAACATTTGTCAAAATTCTCCTTTCAAGGCACAAAAAAAGCTCTTTAGGAACCACAACCCCGACAACGAGAGAGTCACCCAGCCTTGCCTTGCAGATGAAACCAAACCTTATTTATTTATTATTTTATTATTATTTTTATTTTTTTTCTTTCCCCTTCTCTTTGTAGCACCCACTTGTTCCTTTTATTCAAATCCCAACCGTGGGGAAACTCTGCGGTTCTTCTGTTTCAAAGTTCAGTCGCGTCAAGTTTTCTTTGGGAACTCAAATCCCAGTTTTTCTTGGGAACTCAAATCCCAGTTTTCCTTAGGAACTGAAATCCAATTTTCCTTGGGAGCTCAAATCCGAGTTTTTCCTGGGAGCTCAAATCCGAGTTTTTCCTGGGAACTCAAATCCCAGTTTTCCTGGGGAACTCAAATCCCAGTTTTCCTTGGGAACTCAAATCCAACTTTTCTTTGGGAACACAAATCTGAGTTTTCCTTGGGAACTCAATTCCTTGGGAACTCAAATCTGAGTTTTCCTTGGGAACTCAAATCCAAGTTTTCCTTGGGAACTCAAAGAAAAAACTTTATTTTTTTAGGAGCGAATGGGGGGAGGAAAGGAAAAAAAAACCCCAACTTTTCTGTCCTGACTCGGGTGACTCCTTGTCCATCTCCGACACTTTTTGCAGCCTGTCCTGGCATTTCTCAGTGTCTGGTGCGGGGAGAGATGTGTAAACACAGCCCTGAGATCACAGGGGAATCCCAGTTTTCCTGGGGAACTCAAATCCCAGTTTTCCTTGGGAACTCAAATCCCAGTTTTCCTCGGGAACTCAAAATTGAGTTTTTCCTGGGAACTCAAATCCGAGTTTTCCTTGGGAACTCAATTCCTTGGGAACTCAAATCTGAGTTTTCATTGGGAACTCAAATCCGAGTTTTTCCTGGGAACTCAAATCCCAGTTTTCCTTGGGAGCTCAAATCCGAGTTTTCCTTGGGAACTCAAATCCGAGTTTTTCCTTGGGAACTCAAATCCATGGGAACTCAAATCCCAGTTTTCCTTGGGAACTCAAAATCGAGTTTTTCTTGGGAACTCAATTCCTTGGGAACTGAAATCCAAGTTTTCTTTGGGAACTCAAATCCGAGTTTTCCTTGGGAATTCAAAAAACTCCAAAACTCAAATCTGAGTTTTCCTTGGGAACTCAAATCCAACTTTTCTTTGGGAACTCAAATCCGAGTTTTCTTTGGGAACTCAAATCCCAGTTTTCCTTGGGAACTCAAATCCGAGTTTTCTTTGGGAACTCAGATCCCAGTTTTCCTTGGGAACTCAATTCCTTGGGAACTCAAATCCAAGTTTTCCTTGGGAACTCAAAAAAAACCCTTTATTTTTTTAGGAGCGAATGGGGGCAGGAAAGGCAAAAAAACCCACGAATGTCTCTGTCCTGACTCTGGTGACTCCTTGTCCATCTCCGACACTTTTTGCAGCCTGTCCTGGCATTTCTCAGTGTCTGGTGCGGGGAGAGATGTGTAAACACAGCCCTGAGATCACAGGGGAATCCCAGTTTTCCTGGGGAACTCAAATCCCAGTTTTCCTTGGGAACTCAATTCCTTGGGAACTCAAATCCAAGTTTTCCTTGGGAACTCAAATCCCAGTTTTCCTTGGGAACTCAAATCTGAGTTTTCCTTGGGAACTCAAAATCGAGTTTTTCTTGGGAACTCAATTCCTTGGGAACTCAAATCCAAGTTTTCTTTGGGAACTCAAATCCGAGTTTTCTTTGGGAACTCAAATCTGAGTTTTCCTTGGGAACTCAATTCCTTGGGAACTCAAATCCAAGTTTTCCTTGGGAACTCAAAAAAACCCTTTATTTTTTAGGAGCGAATGGGGGCAGGAAAGGAAAAAAAAAAACCCCAACTTTTCTGTCCTGACTCTGGTGACTCCTTGTCCATGTCAGACACTTTTTGCAGCCTGTCCTGGCATTTCTCAGTGTCTGGTGCGGGGAGAGATCTGTAAACACAGCCCTGAGATCACAGGGGAATCCCAGTTTTCCTGGGGAACTCAAATCCCAGTTTTCCTTGGGAGCTCAAATCCAATTTTTCCTTGGGAACTCAAATCCTTGGGAACTCAAATCCCAGTTTTCCTTGGGAACTCAAATCCGAGTTTTTCTTGGGAACTCAATTCCTTGGGAACTGAAATCCAAGTTTTCTTTGGGAACTCAAATCCGAGTTTTCCTTGGGAATTCAAAAAACTCCAAAACTCAAATCTGAGTTTTCCTTGGGAACTCAAATCCA
Source organism: Zosterops lateralis (assembly GCF_965231275.1). NCBI lineage: Eukaryota > Metazoa > Chordata > Aves > Passeriformes > Zosteropidae > Zosterops > Zosterops lateralis. The sequence continues at coordinate 1,197,718 of NC_139766.1, forward strand.
ACTTTTCTTTGGGAACTCAAATCCGAGTTTTCTTTGGGAACTCAGATCCCAGTTTTCCTTGGGAACTCAGTTCCTTGGGAACTCGAATCCAAGTTTTCCTTGGGAACTCAAAGAAAAAAACTTTATTTTTTTAGGAGCGAATGGGGGCAGGAAAGGCAAAAAAACCCACAAATGTCTCTGTCCTGACTCTGGTGACTCCTTGTCCATCTCCGACACTTTTTGCAGCCTGTCCTGGCATTTCTCAGTGCCTGGTGCGGGGAGAGATGTGTAAACACAGCTCTGAGATCACAGGGGAATCCCAGTTTTCCTGGGGAACTCAAATCCCAGTTTTCCTTGGGAACTCAAATCCAATTTTTCCTTGGGAACTCAAATCCATGGGAACTCAAATCCCAGTTTTTCTTGGGAACTCAAAATTGAGTTTTTCTTGGGAACTCAATTCCTTGGGAACTGAAATCCAAGTTTTCTTTGGGAACTCAAATCCGAGTTTTCCTTGGGAATTCAAAAAACTCCAAAACTCAAATCTGAGTTTTCCTTGGGAACTCAAATCCAAGTTTTCCTTGGGAACTCAAATCCGAGTTTTCTTTGGGAACTCAGATCCCAGTTTTCCTTGGGAACTCAATTCCTTGGGAACTCAAATCCAAGTTTTCCTTGGGAACTCAAAGAAAAAAACTTTATTTTTTTAGGAGCGAATGGGGGCAGGAAAGGCAAAAAAACCCACGAATGTCTCTGTCCTGCCTCTGGTGACTCCTTGTCCATGTCAGACACTTTTTGCAGCCTGTCCTGGCATTTCTCAGTGTCTGGTGCAGGGAGAGATGTGTAAACACAGCTCTGAGATCACAGGGGAATCCCAGTTTTCCTCGGGAACTCAAATCCCAGTTTTCCTTGGGAACTCAAATCCGAGTTTTCCTTGGGAACTCAATTCCTTGGGAACTCAAATCTGAGTTTTCCTTGGGAACTCAAATCCGAGTTTTCTTTGGGAACTCAATTCCTTGGGAACTCAATTCCTTGGGAACTCAAATCTGAGTTTTCCCTGGGAACTCAAATCCGAGTTTTCCTTGGGAACTCAGAGAAAAAACTTTATTTTTTTTAGGAGTGAATGGAGGGAGGAAAGGAAAAAAAAACCCCAACTTTTCTGTCCTGCCTCTGGTGACTCCTTGTCCATCTCCGACACTTTTTGCAGCCTGTCCTGGCATTTCTCAGTGTCTGGTGCGGGGAGAGATGTGTAAACACAGCTCTGAGATCACAAGGGAAAGGCTTGGGGGAAAAGCGCTTTGTGCAGGGCCTTGATAAGGAGCACAGGAAAAGCCGTGAGGTGACCTGTGATAAAGCAGCCCTCGTCCTACGTGCCGATGGAGCCCGGCCAGCCATCCCCAGCCCTGGGGGCAGCAGGCCTTCAACTTTGGGATTTGTCACAAGAAAACTCTTTTTTTGACCCCTCCAAGGATAAAAAAAATAAAAAAATTACTTGGCTGGGATCAAAGAAATCAGCGTTCGCTCAAAGCCGACGCGGGATATTCCAGTGGGATCGCGGAGATATTCTGGTGGAAAAGGGGAGGGAAAAATAATAATAATAATAATAATAATAATAATAATAATAATAATAATAATAAAAGGGGCACTGATTACAGAAAAAAGATCCTAAAAGGGGTTAAAGAAGCTTCTTGTACCTGAAGGGGAAAACTCCAGGAGAGCTGGAGAGGGACAGGACACAGGGAATGGATCCCACTGGGAAAGGGGAGGGAAAAATAATAATAATAATAATAATAATAAAATAACAAAAAAAAGGGGCACTGATTACAGAAAAAAGATCCTAAAAATGGGTTAAAGAAGCTTCTTGTACCTAAAGGGGAAAACTCCAGGAGAGCTGGAGAGGGACAGGACACAGGGAATGGATCCCACTGGGAAAGAGGAGGGAAAAATAATAATAATAATAAAATAATAATAATAATAATAATAATAATAATTTTTAAGGAATTTCACTTTTCCCTACTGATTTCCAACATCTTATTTTTTAAAGGAATTTCACCTTTCCCCACTGATTTCCAAGTTAATTTTTTTAAGGAATTTCACCTTTCCCCACTGATTTCCAAGTTCTTTTTTAAAAAGAAATTTCACCTTTCCCCACTGATTTCCAAAATCTTTTTTTAAAAGAAATTTCACTTTTCCCCACTGGTTTCCAAAGTCTTTTTTTGTAAAGAAATTTCACCTTTCCCCACTGATTTCCAACATCTTTTTTAAAAGGAATTTCACTTTCCCCCACTGATTTCCAAAGTCATTTTTTAAAAATAAATTTCATCTTTCCCCACTGATTTCTAAAGTCATTTTTAAAGAAATTTCACCTTTCCCCACTGATTTCCAAGGTCTTTTTTAAAAATAAATTTCACCTTTCCCCACTGATTTCCAACATCTTATTTTTTAAAGAAATTTCACCTTTCCCCATTGATTTCCAACATTTTTTTTTAAGGAATTTCACCTTTCCCCATTGATTTCCAACATCTTTTTTAAAAGGAATTTCACCTTTTCCCAGTTGTTTTCCAAAATAATTTTTTTAAAGGAATTTCACCTTTCCCCACTGATTTCCAAAGTCTTTTTTTTTTTGTAAAGAAATTTCACCTTTCCCCACATCTTTTTTTTATGGAATTTCACCTTTCTCCACTGATTTCCAACATCTTTTTTTTTAAAAAAGAAATTTCACTTTCCCCACTGATTTCCAAGTTTGTTTTTTTTAAAGGAATTTCACCTTTCCCCTCTGATTTCCAACATCTTTTTTTTTAAAAAGAATTTCACTTTTCCCCACTGGTTTCCAAAGTCTTTTTTTGTAAAGAAATTTCACCTTTCCCCACTGATTTCCAACATCTTTTTTAAAAGGAATTTCACTTTCCCCCACTGATTTCCAAAGTCATTTTTTTTAAATAAATTTCATCTTTCCCCACTGATTTCTAAAGTCATTTTTAAAGAAATTTCACCTTTCCCCACTGATTTCCAAGGTCTTTTTTAAAAATAAATTTCACCTTTCCCCACTGATTTCCAACATCTTTCTTTTAAAAGTAATTTCACTTTTCCCCACTGATTTCCAAAGTTTATTTTTTTAAGGAATTTCTCCTTTCCCCACTGATTTCCAAAATTTTTTTAAAAGGAATTTCACCTTTCCCCAATTGTTTCCAAGGTCATTTTTTAAGGAATTTTATCTTTCCCCACTGATTTCCAAAATCTTTTTTTAAAAGGAATTTCACTTTTCCCCTCTGCTTTCCAAAGTAATTTTTTAAAATAAATTTCACCTTTCCCCACTGATTTCCAAAGTCTTTTTTTTTGTAAAGAAATTTCACCTTTCCCCACATCTTTTTTTTTAAGGAATTTCACTTTTCCCCACTAATTTCCAACATTCTTTTTTTTAAAAAGAAATTTTAACTTTCCCCACTGGTTTCCAAATTAATTTAAAAAGAAATTTCACTTTTCCCCACTTGTTTCCAAGGTCATTTTTTAAAGAAATTTCACTTTTCCCCACTGATTTCCAAATTAATTTTTTAAAGAAATTCCACTTTTCCCCACTAATTTCCAACACCTTTTTTTAAAATTAATTTTAACCCCTCTAAAATTCCTTAATTCCTCTCCAAACCCATCCCCAAGGATTTTTTTTTAGGGGGAAAATTCACTTTTTCCATTCTCCATCTTCACCCCCCTGAAATTCCAACCCCTTTTTCATTGTCCAACCGTGGGAAGGATCTTCCCAAAGATTTTCCTTTTTCCGCCCTTTGAGGGTCCCAGGAATGTTTTGGAAAAACATCCCAAAAAAATGTCCAGAAAGGGAAGATAATCTCAAAAAAAAAAAAAAAAATAAAATAACAAGTGATAAGAGGATGGAAATGAAGTGATGTGGAAGGAATTTCCCCCTGGAGAAATTTGGTGTTTGGAGGTAAAAAACTCAATTTAACACAGAGAGGAAATTGTGAATTCTCACTCTTTTCTCATTCTTTATTTAAGGATTAAAAGCAGAATGATTTGGGTTGGAAAAGGGGAATTAAATCATATTTAGTCCCCAAATCACGTTTAAATTCAGATTGGAGCAGCTCATGGAAAGTTTGGTCTGAATCTCCTTAAAATTGGCTGGATTTGAAGTAAAATCGGGAATTTCTGAGTTTTTTCCATGTAAATTTTGAGGATTTCCAAGGCTGGAGGCTGCCCCTGCCTCAATATTTGAACACCCTTTGTGGATATTTTTTTTTTAATTTTATTTTAATTCAGTTTCGTGAATTTAAAATCCCTCCTTCTGTATTTTCTCCCTTTTTATTTTTATTTTATTTTTATTTTTATTTTTTATTTTTATTTTTATTTCTATTTTTATTTTTATTTATTTTTATTTATTTTTTATTTATTTTTATTTTTATTTTATTTTTATTTTATTTTTATTTTTTATTTTTATTTTTATTTTTATTTTTATTTTTGTTTTTATTTTTATTTTTATTTTTATTTTTATTTTTTAATTTTTTTATTTTTATTCTTATTTTTTATTTTTATTTTTATTTATTTTTATTTTTCTTTTATTTTTTTTATTTATTTTTATTTTTATTTTTATTTTTTATTATTTTTATTTTCATTTTTATTTTTTTATTATTTTTATTTTTATTTTATTTTTATTTGTATATTTATTTGTATATTTATTTTTATCTATTTATTTATTTATATTTATATTTATATTTATATTTATTTTTATTTTTATTTATTTTTATTTATTTTATTTTATTTTATTATCATTATTATTATTTTTAATTTTTATTTTTATTTATTTTTATTTTTATTTTTATTTCTATTTTTATTTTTATTTTTATTGTCCTGTTTGCTCTGTTTTTCTGTGATTTTTCCAAGAAGATCCCAAAATTTGGGATTGGATTTGCTTCCACTCCTTTTCCAGTTTATCCCATTCCTGCTGAACTGTTACTGATTTTCCACATTTAAAACTCATTTTTACTCCTAAAAATAATTAAAAAATCTTTTTCTGTGCCACACTTAAATACCCAAATCCAACTCTGGTGAGCAGATCCAGTTTTTTCCTGATTATCCATAAAATTCAAGGGTTTGGATTTGCTCCAGCTCTGGGAATCCTGGAAAAACGACAGGAATTAATGGATGGGAGCAAAGCTGGGGAATTCTGTCCCTCTGGGTGGGTCAGAAGGGAAGTTTGGGATTGCAAGGAGAGGATTTGGATGATAAAATCATGGAATTGTTGGGGTGGGAAGAACTTTCTGAGGTCACTCAGTCCAGCCCTGCCGCGTGTCCCCAAGTGTCACATCCCCAGGGCTGTTAAATCAATCCCCTGCCAGGGCTGGACAACCCTTTCCATGAGGAATTTATCCCAAATTTCCATCCTGAAGCTGCTCTGGCCCAGCTGGAGACCTTCTCCCTCCTCCTGTGGATCCCTGGGAGCAGATCCTGACCCTCCCCAGGGATTGTCAGTCCTTTCCCTGCTGCCTTTGGCTCCTCCAGCTCTGGGAATCCTGGAAAAACAACAGGAATTAATGGATGGGAGCAAAGCTGGGGAATTCTGTCCCTCTGGGTGGGTCAGAAGGGAATTTTGGGATTGCAAGGAGAAGGTTTGGATGATAAAATCATGGAATTGTTGGGGTGGGAAGAACTTTCTGAGGTCACCCACTGCTCCTCCAGTTCTGGGAATCCTGGAAAAACAACAGGAATTAATGGATGGGAGCAAAGCTGGGGAATTCTGTCCCTCTGGGTGGGTCAGAGGAGAAGTTTGAGATCCAAAGGAGAGGATTTGGATGATAAAATCATGGAATTGTTGAGGTGGGAAGAACTTTCTGAGGTCACCCACTGCTCCTCCAGCTCTGGGAATGATGGAAAAACGACAGGAATTAATGGATGGGAGCAAAGCTGGGGGATTCTGTCCCTCTGGGTGGGTCAGAAGGGAATTTTGGGATTGCAAGGAGAGGGTTTGGATGATAAAATCATGGAATTGTTGGGGTGGGAAGAACTTTCTGAGGTCACTCAGTCCAGCCCTGCCGCGTGTCCCCAAGTGTCACATCCCCAGGGCTGTTCAATCAATCCCCTGCCAGGGCTGGACAACCCTTTCCATGAGGAATTTTTCCCAAATTTCCATCCTGAAGCTGCTCTGGCCCAGCTGGAGACCTTCTCCCTCCTCCTGTGGATCCCTGACCCTCCCCAGGGATTGTCAGTCCTTTCCCTGCTGCCTTTGGCTCCTCCAGCTCTGGGAATCCTGGAAAAACGACAGGAATTAATGGATGGGAGCAAAGCTGGGGAATTCTGTCCCTCTGGGTGGGTCAGAAGGGAATTTTGGGATGGCAAGGAGAGGGTTTGGATGATAAAATCATGGAATTGTTGGGGTTGGAAGAACTTTCTGAGGTCACTCAGTGCTGCCTTTGGCTCCTCCAGCTCTGGGAATGATGGAAAAACAACAGGAATTAATGGATGGGAGCAAAGCTGGGGAATTCTGTCCCTCTGGGTGGGTCAGAAGGGAACTCTGAGATCCGAAAGAGAGGATTTGGATCCTAAAATCATGGAATTGTTGGGGTGGGAAGAACTTTCTGAGGTCACCCACTGCTCCTCCAGCTCTGGGAATCCTGGAAAAACGACAGGAATTAATGGATCGGAGCAAAGCTGGGGAATTCTGTCCCTCTGGGTGGGTCAGAAGGGAAGTTTGGGATTGCAAGGAGAGGATTTGGATGATAAAATCATGGAATTGTTGGGGTTGGAAGAACTTTCTGAGGTCACTCAGTCCAGCCCTGCCGCGTGTCCCCAAGTGTCACATCCCCAGGGCTGTTCAATCAATCCCCTGCCAGGGCTGGACAACCCTTTCCATGAGGAATTTATCCCAAATTTCCATCCTGAAGCTGCTCTGGCCCCTCTGGAGACCTTCTCCCTCCTCCTGTGGATCCCTGACCCTCCCCAGGGATTGTCAGTCCTTTCCCTGCTGCCTTTGGCTCCTCCAGCTCTGGGAATGATGGAAAAATGAAAGGAATTAATGGATGGGAGCAAAGCTGGGGAATTCTGTCCCTCTGGGTGGGTCAGAAGGGAATTTTGGGATTGCAAGGAGAGGATTTGGATGATAAAATCATGGAATTGTTGGGGTTGGAAGAACTTTCTGAGGTCACTCAGTGCTGCCTTTGGCTCCTCCAGCTCTGGGAATCCTGGAAAAACAACAGGAATTAATGGATGGGAGCAAAGCTGGGGAATTCTGTCCCTCTGGGTGGGTCAGAAGGGAAGTTTGGGATTGCAAGGAGAGGATTTGGATGATAAAATCGTGGAATTGTTGGGGTGGGAAGAACTTTCTGAGGTCACTCAGTCCATCCCTGCCGCGTGTCCCCAAGTGTCACATCCCCAGGGCTGTTCAATCAATCCCCTGCCAGGGCTGGACAACCCTTTCCATGAGGAATTTTTCCCAAATTTCCATCCTGAAGCTGCTCTGGCCCCTCTGGAGACCTTCTCCCTCCTCCTGTGGATCCCTGGGAGCAGATCCTGACCCTCCCCAGCCATTCCAGGGACTTGTGCAGAGCCACAAAGTTCCCCTTAAATCGCTTTTCTCTGGGCTGAGCCCTGCTGGAAGATCCTTGGGCTCCTTTTTGGGAGAGGACGGTTTTATTTTATTTTATTTTATTTTATTTTATTTTATGGGTTATTTTATTTTATTTATTTATTTTATTTTATTGGGGGGACACTTTTATTTCATTTTATTTTTTGGCAGGGTGATTTTATTTTATTTTATTTTATTTTATTTTATGGGTTATTTTATTTTATTTTTTTGGAGGTTATTTTATTTATTTTATTTATTTTATTTTAATTTTTTGGGGGGAGAGTGCTTTTATTTTATTTTATTTTATTTTAATTTAATTTAATTTTTTGGGAGGAGGGTGCTTTTATTTTATTTTAATTTTATTTTTGGGAGGAGGGTGCTTTTATTTTATTTTAATTTTATTTTTGGGAGGAGGGCGCTTTTATTTTTTTTTTTTGGCAGGGCGTTTTTATTTTATTTTATTTTATTTTATTTTATTTTATTTTTTATTTTATTTATTTTATTTTTATTTTTTGGGAGGAGGGCACTTTTATTTTATTTTGGCAGGATGTTTATTTTATTTTCTTTTATTTTCTTTTATTTAAAATTTTTGTGGGGAGGGCACTTTTATTTTATTTTTTGGCAGCGTGATTTTATTTTATTTTATTTTATATTATTTTTTTATTTTATATTTTTATTTTATTTTATTTTATTTTATTTTATTTTATTTTATTTTATTTTTTGGGACGATGCTGCTTTTATTTTATTTTATTTTATTTTTTGGCAGGCTGTTTTTATTTTATTTTATGGGTTATTTTATTTTAATTTTTTAGAGAGGGCATTTTTATTTTATTTTATTTTATTTTATTTTATTTTATTTTATTTTATTTATTTATATTTTTATACAGAGTGTTTTTGGTGGAGCTCTGGATCTGTAAACTCCCACTCCCCCCTGTTCCATCCCTCCAGCCTCTCTTTTCCTGCCCTTTATTTCCCTCACCCCAAACCCCTGTGAGCACCAGGAGCTGGGAAATGATTCCCATCCTGTTTGCAATAAATCCTGCAGTTTTTATGGATTTCTCCACCTGTTTACAAATATTTCTGCAGGAAAAATAAAATAAAATAATAAAAAAAAGGGTGAACAAAGCGCAGGAACGAGATTGTGACGCATTTTCCCCCCGTTTTGAGTCTTTTGTTCAGGAAAACCCGGGAGCCGGGCGGGCTCTGCGCAGGGGACAAATGTCGCAGCCCGGGGGCAGCAGGAATGGGAGAAAATCCCGAAAAAAATATAGGAAAAATAATAAAAAAAAAGGAGTTTTGGGGTCGTGTTGAATGGAAAAGGGGATGAGAAAACTCCAGAGGAGTTTTTGGGGTCGTGTTGTATGGAAAAGGGGGAAGGGGAAGCTTCAAAGGAAGTTTTGGGGTCGTGGTGTATGGAAAAGGAGACAGAAAAACTCCAAAGGGGGTTTTGGGATTGTGTTGTATGGAAAAGGAAGTGGGAAAACTCCAAAAGGGGGTTTTGGGGTCGTGTTGTATGGAAAAAGGGATGGGAAAACTCCAAAGGGAGTTTTGGGGTCATTTTGTACGGAAAAAGGGTTGGAAAAGCTCCAAAGGGGGTTTGTTTTGGGGTCATGTTGTATGGAAAAGTGGATGGGAAAAGCTCCAAAGGGGGTTTTGGGGTCGTGGTGTATGGAAAAGGAGACAGAAAAACTCCAAAGGGGGTTTTGGGATTGTGTTGTATGTAAAAAGGGTTGAAAAAGCTCCAAAGGGGGTTTTGGGGTTGTATTTTATGGAAAAGAGGATGGGGAAGCTTCAAAGGGAGTTTTGGGGTCATGTTGTATAGAAAAAGGAGATGGGAAAGCTCCAAAGGGGGTTTTGGGGTCGTGTTGTATGGAAAAAGGGGGTGGAAAAGCTCTGAAGGGGGTTTTGGATTAGGTTTAGGGTTGGTGTTATATGGAAAAGGAGGTGGGAAAACTCCAAAGGGTGTTTTGGGGTCTTGTTGTATGGAAAAGGGGATGGGAAAACTCCAAAAAGGGTTTTGGGGTCGTGTTGTATGGAAAAACTCTGAAGGGAGTTTTGGGGTCATGTATGGAAAAAGAGATGTGAAAGCTCCAAAGGGAGTTTTGGGGTCGTGTTGTGTGGAAAAGGGGCTGGAAAAGCTCTGAAGAGGGTTCTGGGGTCATGTTGTATGGAAACGGGGATGGGAAAACTACAGAGGGGGTTTTGGGGTCGTGTTATATGGAAAAGGAGACAGAAAAACTCCAAAGGGGGTTTTGGGATTGTGTTTTATGGAAAAGGAGGTGGGAAAACTCGAAAAAAGGTTTTGGGGTCGTGTTGTATGGAAAAATTCTGAAGGGAGTTTTGGGGTCATGTTGTATGGAAAAGGAGACAGAAAAACTCCAAAGAGGGTTTTAGGTTCATGTTGTATGGAAAAGGAGGTGGGAAAGCTGCAAAAGGTGGTTTTGGGATTGTGTTGTGTGGAAAAGGGAGATGGAAAACTCCGAAGGGGGTTTTGGATCAGGACTAGGGTTGATGTTGTATGGAAAAGTGGATGGAAAATCTCTGAAGGGAATTTCGGGGTCGTGTTGTATGGAAAAGGGGTTGGAAAAGCTCCAAAAGAGGTTTTGGGGTCGTGTTGTATGGAAAAACTCTGAAGGGTGTTTTGGGGTCATGTTGTATGGAAATAGGGATGGGAAAGCTCCAAAGGGGGTTTTGGGGTTGTGTTGTGTGGAAAAGAAGATGGGAAAACTCCAAACAGAGTTTTGGATCAGGGTTAGGGTTGGGGTTGTATGAAAAAGGGGGATGGAAAAACTCCAAAAAGAGTTTTGGGGTCGTGTTGTATGGAAAAGGGGTTGGAAAAGCTCCAAAAGAGGTTTTGGGGTCGTATTGTATGGAAAAACTCTGAAAGGAGTTTTGGGGTCGTGTTGTATGGAAATAGGGATGGGAAAGCTCCAAAGGGAGTTTTGGGGTTGTGTTGTATGGAAAAGGGGCTGGAAAAGCTCTGAAGAGGGTTCTGGGGTCATGTTGAATGGAAAAGGGGATGGAAAAGCTCCAAAAGAGGTTCTGGGGTTGTGTTGTATGGAAAAGGAGACAGAAAAACCCTGAAGGGGGTTTTGGGGTCGTGTTGTGTGGAAAAGGGGATGGGAAAGCTCCAAAGGGGGGTTTGGATTAGGTTTAGGGTTAGGGTTGGGGTTAGGGTTGGTGTTGTATGGAAAACTGGATGGAAAAACTGCAAAGGGGGTTTTGGGGTCGTGTTTTATAGAAAAGAGGATGGGAAAACTCCAAAGGGAGTTCTGGGGTCATGTTGTGTGGAAAAGGGGATGGGAAAGCTCCGAAATCCCTGCACACAAAAGTGGGGAAGGTTTTTTTTTTGTGAGGTTTTTCCGTGGATCCTTTGGAATCCGCGGGGGTTTTTCTGTGGGTAAAATCGGCTCTTTCATGGTTTGAAGGTGGGAGCTGGAGGTCTCGGGGCAGCACTTCTAAATCTCCTTTTTTGTGGGGCTTCAATCACGTCCCTACAACCCCACAGGGGCCGTGTGGGGAGCGGGGATTTGTCTTTTCTCCCCCCCTGTTTAGAATCCTCCAGGATCTGAACTTGTTGGGGAAACCGGAGGCTTGAAAAAGCTGCTCCTGTTGAATCTTGTCACAGTTTCGGGTCGGTAACCAAAGGACAAGGGCGGAGCTGTGTTAGAAAAAAACCTCTTTATTGAGACGTGTTTTTCCCCACAGGTGTGTTGGGTGGGAAGGTTCATCCTTGGGTTTTGTTTCCAGAGACTGGAAGTGCTGAAAAATAGGGCTTGGAGAAGCTTTGGATGATGGAAGGTGTCCCATGGCTGGGGGTGAATTGGGGGGTCTTCAGGGTTCCTTCCAACCCAAGGTGTTCCCTGGTTCTGGGGCACATCCAGGAGCTCCACAGGGAAGGATGTGAAGTTCCCAGCCCCACCATGGATGGGAGAGAACCTCTGGAGATCCCCACGGAGCTACAGGGCTGTGAATGATGGAAGGTGTCCCATGGCAGGGGTGGAACTGGGGGGTCTTCAGGGTTCCTTCCAACTCAAGGTGTTCCCTGGTTCTGGGGCACATCCAGGAGCTCCACCGGGAAGGCTGTGAAGTTCCCATCCCCACCATGGATGGGAGAGAACCTCTGGAGATCCCCATGGAGCTACAGGGCTGTGGATGATGGAAGGTGGAACTGGGTGGTCTTCAGGGCTCCTTCCAACCCAAGGTATTTTGTGGTTTTGAGGCATATCCGGGAGCTCCACAGGGAAGGATGTGAAGTTTCTCACAGCCCCACCATGGATGGAGAGAACCTCTGGAGATCCCCATGGAGCTACAGTGGAAGGTGTCCCATGGCTGGGGGTGGAACTGGGTGGTCTTCAGGGTTCCTTCCAACCCAAGAAGGTGGTTCTGGGGCACATCCAGGAGCTCCACAGGGAAGCATGTGCAGTTCCCATCCCCACCATGGATGGAGAGAACCTCTGGAGATCCCCATGGAGCTACAGTGGAAGGTGTCCCATGGCAGAGGGTGGAACTGGGTGGTCTTCAGGGTTCCTTCCAACCCAAGGTGTTCCCTGGAGCTGGGGCACAGCAGGGAGCTCCACCGGGAAGGATGTGAAGTTTCTCACAGCCCCACCATGGATGGAGAGAAGCTCTGGAGATCCCCATGGAGCTACAGGGCTGTGGATGATGGAAGGGGATGGAACTGGGTGGTCTTCAGGGTTCATTTTAACTCAAGGTGTTCCCTGGAGCGGGGGCACATGCAGGAGCTCCAAAGGGAAGGATGTGAAGTTCCCATCCTGACAGCCCCACCATGGATGGAGAGAACCCCTGGAGATCCCCATGGAGCTACAATGGAAGGTGTCCCATGGCTGGGGGTGGAACTGGGTGGTCTTCAGGGTTCCTTCCAACCCAAGAAGGTGGTTCTGGGGCACATCCAGGAGCTCCACAGGGAAGCATGTGCAGTTCCCATCCCCACCATGGATGGAGAGAACCTCTGGAGATCCCCACGGAGCTACAATGGAAGGTGTCCCATGGCAGGGGTGGAACTGGGTGGTCTTCAGGGTTCCTTCAAGGTGTTCCATGGAGCTGGGGCACATTCAGGAGCTCCACAGGGAAGGATGTGAAGTTCCCATCCCATCACAGCCCCGCCATGGATGGAGAGAACCTCTGGAGATCCCCATGGAGCTACAGGAGGTTCCCAGGGCTGTGTCTCCCCAGGTTCTCTGGACAGCCTGTCCTGCTGGTGGATCATCCTCCCCCTGGGGGGGGTGAAAAAAAGGGGTTTTTCTGGGAATTTCCTTGGGAATTGCAGTTTGTCCTGAGCTGGGTCTGGCTCTGCCTCCTCAGCTTCCCCTTTTGGTGCTCTGTCCATGATGAGAAGGTCCCTCAGGGCCATGGAGGTGACCCAGAAGGGTCTGGAGGTGGCCCTGGTCCCCCTTTGGTGCCCTTTGCACAGTGAGAAGGTCCCTCAGGACCATGGAAGTGTCCCGGGAGGGTCTGGACGTGGCTCTGGGGGCTGGAGGTGTCCCAGGAGGGGCTGGAGGTGTCCAGGAGGGTCTGGACGTGGCCCTGGGGGCTGGAGGTGGCCCAGAATGGTCTGGACATGGCCCTGGGGGCTGGAGGTGGCCCAGAATGGTCTGGACATGGCCCTGGGGGCTGGAGGTGGCCCAGAATGGTCTGGACATGGCCCTGGGGGCTGGAGGTGGCCCAGAATGGTCTGGACATGGCCCTGGGGGCTGGAGGTGCCCCAGGAGGGGCTGGAGGTGACCCAGGAGGGGCTGGAGGTGACCCAGGAGGGTCTGGACGTGGCCCTGGGGGCTGGAGGTGACCCAGGGTGGGCTGAACATGGCCCTGGGGGCTGGAGGTGTCCCAGGAGGGACTGGAGGTGTCCCAGAATGGTCTGGACGTGGCCCTGGGGGCTGGAGGTGACCTAGGAGGGGCTGGACATGGCCCTGGTTCCCCCTTTGGTGCCCTGTCCATGATGAGAAGGTCCCTCAGGACCATGGAGGTGACCCAGAAGGGTCTGGATGTTGCTCTGGGGGCTGGAGGTGCCCCAGGAGGGTCTGGACGTGGCCCTGGGGTCCATGGCTGGGTGGATTTTGTCCCAGGAGGGGCTGGACGTGGCCCTGGGGTCCATGGCTGGGTGGATTTTGTCCCAGGAGGGGCTGGACGTGGCCCTGGGTCCATGGCCGGGTGGATTTTGTCCCAGGAGGGGCTGGACGTGGCCCTGGGTCCACGGCCGGGTGGATTTTGCTCCAGTTGCACTCGATGACCTCAGAGGCCTCTTCCACCCGATTTATTCCCGTTCTCCTCGTGCTCCCAGTCCCCATCCAGCTTCTCCTCCCCGAGCTCCTCCTGTCTCTGTGCCGTGCCCTCGGCTCTGCTGGCCAAGGTGCTGTCCAGCCACTCCAGGACCCTCTGGTGGCTGGAGATCTCCCCCAGCTGCCTCAGCCCGGCCTCACTCAGCCTGGCCACCCTCACCCTGCCCTGGGGGTCGTCCCCAGGGTGCCCTGGCCTGGCTGTGGATGTCCCCGGGGTGTCCTGGGCGTTGGGGACACCTGGGGTGTGGCCAGTGCTCCGGACAGGGGCTGAGGGTGCTGCTGGTGTTGGGGGCTGGGCGGACGTTGTCACCATTGTCACCTCCCTGGCCAGCCTGGCCTGGGGCATGGCCACCTGCAGGGGACAGAGGGTGGGTGAGGGTGGGCCTGGCTGCTGTCACAGCTCCTGGTGTCATCTCCAGGGGTCTCCCAAGGGCTCCTGGTGGGTGTCAGTGTCCCACGGGGTCTCTGGGGTGGGTGGTCCTGGCAGCCTCATCCCATGGGGGGACTGGCCCTGTGTCCCACCTGTGGTTCCCTGTGTCCCACCTGTGGTTTGTCCCGTGTCCCACCTGTGTGTGATTCCCTGTGTCCCACCTGTGGTTTGTTCCTTGTGTCCCACCTGTGATTTGTCTCCTGTGTCCCACCTCTGCCTGTCTCTGTCCCACCTGTGGTTTGTTCCCTGTGTCCCACCTGTGGTTCCCTGTGTCCCACCTGTGGTTTGTCCCCTGTGTCCCCCCGTGTGGTTTGTCCCCTGTGTCCCACCTGTGATTTGCCCCCTGTGTCCCACCTGTGGTTTGTTCCCTGTGTCCCACTTGTACCTGTGTCTCACCTTTACCTGCCAGTGTCCCACCTGCAGTTGCCTATATCACACCTGTGGCTCTCTATGTCCCACCTGCCATTCCCTGTGTCCCATCTCTGCTTGTTCCCTGTGTCCCACCTGTGGTTTGTTCCCTGTGTCCCACCTGTTATTCCTGGTGTCCCACCTGTTCCCATCTCTGCTTGTTTCCCATGTCTCACCTGTGGGTTGTTCCCTGTGTCCCCACTGTGATTCCCCGTGTCCCCCCTGTTATTCTCCATGTCCCCTCCATTATTCCATGTCTCTCCCTGTTATTCCCCATGTCCCGTCCATTATTCCGTGTCCCCCCCGTTATTCCCCGTGTCCCGCCGCATTATTTCCTGTGTTCCCCCTGTTATTCCCCATGTCCCATCCATTACTCCTTGGATCTCACCTGTGATTCTCAATGTCCCACCCCTTATTTCCTGTGTCCCATCCATTGTTCCCCGTGTCCCCACTGTGATTCCCCATGTTCTACCTGTTATTCCCCGTGTCCCACCTGTGATTCTCAATGTCCCATCCATGATTCCCCGTGTCCCACCCGCATGCAGGAGGAGCTGTGGGAAGAAGTCCTTGGAACATCCCATCCCATCCCACCCCATGGATCCCATGGACCGCATCCCATGGATCCCATCCCCATCCCATCCCATGGATCCCATCCCATCTCATCCCATCCATGGATCCCACCCCACCCCATGGATCCCATGGATTGCATCCCATGGATCCCATCCCATCCCATGAATCCATCCCATCCCATCCCATGGGTCTCATCCCTTCCCATGGATCCCATCTTATCCCATCCCATCCCATGGATCCCATCTCATCCCATGGATCCCATCTCATCCCATGGAGCCCATCCCATCCCACCCCACCCCATGGATCCCATCCCATCCCATCCCATCCCATCCCATCCCATCCCATGGATCCCATCCCATCCCATGAATCCATCCCATCCCATCCCGTGGGTCTCATCCCTTCCCATGGATCCCATCCTATCCCATCCCATCCCATGGATCCCATCTCATCCCATGGATCCCATCTCATCCCATGGAGCCCATCCCATCCCACCCCACCCCATGGATCCCATCCCATGGATCCCATCCCATCCCATCCCATCCCATGGATCCCATCCCATGGATCCCATCCCATCCCATCCCATCCCATGAATCCACCCCATCCCATCCCATGGGTCTCATCCCATCCCATCCCATCCCATCCCATCCCACCCCATGGATCTCACCCCACCCCATGGATCCCATCCCACTCCATGGATCCCATCCCATCCCACCCCATCCCTATCCCATGGATCTCATCCCATCTCATGGATCCCATCCCATCCCTATCCCATGGATCCCATCTCATCCCATGGATCCCATCCCATGGATCCCATCCCCTCCCACCCCATGGATCCCATCCCATCCCTATCCCATGGATCCCTTCCTATCCCACCCCACCCCAGGGATCCCATGGATCCCATCCCATTCCATCCCATCCCATGGATCCCACCCCACCCCATGGATCCCATCCCACCCCACCCCATGGATCCCATCCCATGGATCCCATCCCACCCCACCCCATGGATCCCATCCCGTGGATCCCATCCCACCCCACCCCATGGATCCCATCCCACCCCATGGATCCCATCCCGTCCCCGTCCCCCCTGTGTCCCCTCCCTCACCTGGGCCCTTCTCCAGGGTTCCGGCTGCCCCTTCCCAGGGTGGGATTTGGGATTTTTCTTCTCTGCCATCTCGCTGATCCTGAGCCTCGGAGGGGTCAGGGGATCCCCTGAGGGGTCCCGAGGTGGGGACAGCCCTGGGAGTGTCCCCAGGGTCACAGTGGGCTCTGGGCATGTCACAGCCCCGTGTCACAAAGGGCTGGGACACCCCGACAACCACAGGGCTGTGTGAGCCAGCTGGGACTGGCTGGAATTGGTTGGAAAATGGTTGGAATTAATTGGAAAAAGTTGGAACTGGCTCAGGGGCAGCCCCAGCAAGTGTGGGAATTCCATTCCCAGCAATTCCTGCCCAAGATCCCAGCCCAATGTCCCCTTTCCCAGTGGGATCCATTCCCTGTGTCCTGTCCCTGCAGCCCTTGGCCCCTTAAATTTTAAGTTTTCCACCCTGTGATATCACACACTTCTATTCAAACTCCACACTCCTATAATTTTAATTCTATTATTTAATTTTGGGAGCTTTTTCCACAGCCAAGAAAAATGCAGTGTTTTCTTGGGGGTCAATGCCTGTCAGGACAGAAAATATAAAATTCTCAGTGCCCTCCAACCCTTCCCAGCCCTCCCTTTCCTCAGCAGCAGAATCCTCCAGGGATTTTCTCCTGGCGTGGAGGACCCTGTGGGGCTCGTCCTGGATTTGTTTGTTTCCCTGGCAGCTCGTTCCTGATGAAGTTTTAATGGATTTTAAATTTATCATGAATCAGGCACGGGGGGGTTTGAGGTTCTGCTCCGCTCGTTGGGTTTGGTTTTTTTTTTTACATCATGGTGGGATTTTTCCTTGGGGAGAGGTGGAGGAGAAAGGCACATCCAGGTGTGGATGGCAGAGGCAGAGGATTCCTGGAATATGGGAAAAAATCAAAAAATCCCCAACCTGAAAACACTCATGGGATAAGGAGGAAATCCCTGTGGAACATCATCGCTCTGTGATTCCTCCACAAAGCCTGGCTGGGGAGAGGGGAGAGGGAAAGACTCAGTGGAGTTTTCCAGATGAAAAACACACAAACTGCTCGTTCAGAGGAGTTTTGGTGAACTGGAGTGATGGGGAACAGATGATGGGCTGGGCTGTGACAGATCCCCCCATGGTGAGGGCTGGGATCCTTCTGGGCAGGGATGGGGATGAGGATCAGGCAGGTCCAGCCTCACCCCAGAGCTGCAGGAGGGGCTGGAGCTCCCAAAACCAAGAATCCCTTGGAGCTGGAGCTGGGATCCTCCAGGGAAGTGCTGGGGATGAGGATCAGGCAGGTCCAGCCTCACCCTGGAGCTGGAGCTCCCAGATCCAAGGATTTGGCTCCCCTGGAGCTGGAGCTGGGATCCTCCAGGGAAGTGATGGGGATGAGGATCAGGCAGGTCCAGCCTCACCCTGGAGCTGCAGGAGGAGATGGAGTTCCCAAAACCAAGAATCCCTTGGAGCTGGAGCTGGGATCATCCAGAGCAGGGATGGGGATGAGGATCAGGCAGGTCCAACCTCACCCTGGAGCTCCAGGAGGAGCTGGAGCTCCCAGATCCAAGGATTTGGCTCCCCTGGAGCTGGAGCTGGGATCCTCCAGGGAAGTGATGGGGATGAGGAACAGCCAGGTCCAGCCTCACCCTGGAGCTGCAGGAGGAGATGGAGTTCCCAAAACCAAGAATCCCTTGGAGCTGGAGCTGGGATCATCCAGAGCCTTGATGGGGATGAGGATCAGGCAGGTCCAGCCTCACCCTGGAGCTGCAGGAGGGGCTGGAGCTCCCAGATCCAAGGATTTGGCTCCCCTGGGTGAAAAGCACAGGAGGTTTCTGCTCCAGGGATTCAGTCCCAGTGATTGAGGGGATGTTCCCTGTGAACATCTTGGTGTGGTGGAGGTGGGTTTTGTGGAGGGCTGATGGAGTTATGGAATGGATTGGGTGGGAAGGGCCTTAAATCCCATCCCTTTCCCATTCCCATCCCATCTCCATCCCAATCCCATCCATCTCCTGCCATGACCAGGGACACTTCCACCATCCCAGGTGGATCCAGCCTGGCCTTGGACATTCCCAGGGATCCAGGGGCAGCCCCAGCAAATGTGGGAATTCCAGCCCAGCCTCTCCCCTTGGAATTAATTGGATTGAGGGACCTTAAATCTGATCCAGTGCCACCCTTGCTGGATTTAAAGAAATGGGAGATTATAAAGAACAGGGGAGGGGTCCCATCACAACCTCATCTTTCTGCCAAGCACCACAAAATCCCAAAATCCCAGAATGGTTTGGGGTTGAAGGGACCTTAAAAAGCACCTTTGTCCCATCCCTGCCATGACCAGGGACACCTCCCACTGTCCCAGGTGGATCCAACCTGGCCTTGGACATTCCCAGGGATCCAGGGGCAGCCCCAGCAAATGTGGGAATTCCATTCCCAGCAGGAATTCCTGCCCAAGATCCCAGCCCAATGTCCCCTTTCCCAGTGGGATCCATTCCCTGTGTCCTGTCCCTGCAGCCCTTGGCCCCAGTCCCTCTCCAGCTCTCCTGGAGTTTTCCCCTTCAGGGACTCGGAGCATTCCCTGCACTTTTCCCTTCTCCAGGGGAACATTCCCAGCTCTCCCAGCCTGGCTCCAGAGCAGCTCCAGGATTTGCTCCAGCAGCTCCAGCTCCTCCTGGAGTTTGGATCTGCAGCTGGGGAATCACCTCAGGGCCCACAGGGACACAATTCCCACTTTTTCTTTGGGATCAGCCCAGGCCAGGTTGGATCCATTCCCGTGGTTTTCCAGGACTCTCAGCCTGTTCTGCTCCTGTCTCTGTTTCTCCCTGAGTTGTTGACAAAGTCCTTGTGGACACCAGAAATTTACACCCTTTGGATAAACCTATATAAAAAATAAATAAATAAATAAAAATCCCTCCAAGCCTTTTCCAGCCCCAGACCTCTCCTGTGGCTCAGGGTGTCCTAACTCTGATTTTTCTGGGATTTTTTTTCTGGGAGCAATGCTGGAAAAGCTGGAATTCCCTGGGTTATTTTTTCAGCAACACCCAGGCTGGCTGTGCTGTGTGTTCCTGTTGGGAAAATGGGGAATTTATGGATTTCTGCTGCAGGGGGTGGTTCCATTTTCTGCTCTTTTTTTTTAAGGAAAATGAGGTTAAAACACCTCTTTGCAGAGCAGGGAGTTGCTCCTGGGAATGTCTGGTTCTCCCTGTTTTATCTGAGTGGGTGAATGGGGATGAACTGGAATTTGGGAAAATATTTTTGACCCAAATTGAGAAATTTAAGGGCATTTTATCCCCAATTCCTTTTTTCCTGCAGTACCAATGAATAAAAATCCCCGTTTATTTATTTTTAATATTTATTTTTCAAGAGCAGAGCAGCTCTGGGAGGTTGATGGGAGGAGACATGGGAGCCCTGCTTGTGCTTTGGGATCAGAACTGGCTGGAATTTGGGGACAGGAGCTCCCTGACCCTCCCACCAACCCCAACAATCAATCCTGGCACTTTGATTTCCTCCAGCCTTGCTTTTTTCCCCCCCTAAATCCTCAATTCTTTGCTCAAATCCTCAATTCCAGTGGCAGTTTTTCTGTCACCGGTGACTTTGTCCTGCAAAAAAAAAGAGGAAAAAACCCTGATTGTGTCCAAAATTTGACTTTCTCCTCCTAGTCCTCACATTCCAGCTGGTGATTGCCTGGAAAGAAGGAGAAAATTCTTCTTTTTTTCCTCTCCCTTAAATCCAAATTCCTTTAAATCCAAATTTCCCAGCAAACTGGGGTTTCCTGCTTTTGGGAAAAGCACCTGGAAAAGGGACTGAAATGGGAAGAACCCCTGGAATGGTTGGGATTTCAGGTCTTCCCATCCCTTTGGATCCATCCGAGCCCTTTGCATTCCTGGGATTCTCCTTTGGGGTGGAAACTCCCCGACTCGGGGTCAGAGGTTGTGCAAACTGAGGGTCAATTAACGTTAATTAGAAGGAGCTGGGGAAGGAGGGCTCTGGCAGGAGGCAGCAGGCTTTTCCCCAGGGAATTCCCAAGGGGAATATTTTTGGGGAGGTGTTCCATGGGTTAACTCTGCCTTCCCAAAGCCGGGTTTGTTAATTAGTCTTGTTTTCCATCTTAACGATTGCTGCTCCCCAGGATTTGTTGGGTGGATTTGTTGGGGAGTCCTGGGGATGGGTTTGGGATTAGGATTGGGTTTGGGATGGGTTTGGGATTGGGATTGGGTTTGGGATGGGAAGGGATTGGGATGGGTTTGGGATTGGGATGGGATGGGATGCAATGGGGTGGGGTGGGATGGGATGCAATGGAATCTATGGGATGGGATGGAATAGGATGGGATGGGGTGGGATCCATGGGATGGGATGGAATAGGATAGAATCCGTAGGATGGAATGGGATGAGGTGGGATGGGATCCATGGAGTGGGATGGGATCCATGAGATGGGGTGGGGTGGGATGGGATGGGATCCATGGGAATGGATGGGGTGGGATGGGATCCATGGGATGGGACAGAGTGGGATGGATGGGATGGGACAGGACAGGATGGGACAGAAGGGACAGATGGGATGGGATCCATGGGATGGGATCCATGCAATGGAATCCATGAGATGGGATCCATGGGGTGGAACAGGATGGGATGGGATGAGACAGATGGGATGGGATGAGACAGAATGAGATGCAGACAGGATTGAATGGGACACGATGGGATGGGACAACATGAGACCAGGACAGGACAGCATGGGACAGATGGGATGGGATGGGATAGGATGGGATGAGATTGGGACAGGATGGGACAGAGGAGACAGAATGGGACCAGGACAGGACAGAATGGGACAGATGGGATGGGACGGGATCCATGGGATGGGATGAGATCCATGGGATGGGACAGGATGGGACAGAACAGGACTAGGACAGGACAGAACGGGACAAATGGGGCAGAATGGGATGGGACAGACAGGACCCAGACAGGATTGAATGGGACAGGATGGGATGGGATCCATGGGATGGTATCCATGGGATGGGATCCATGGGATGGGACAGGACGGGACCCAGACAGGATTGAATGAGACAGGACGGGATGGGACAGAACGGGACAAGACAAGGACAGGAAGGGCCTTCCCAGGTCACTTCAGGGCCACCCTCCTTGACCCCACCAACACCAACACGGGTGTCCATGGCCCAGCAGCTGAACCCTCAGCGTGTGGGGACCTGTCCCAGGTTTGGGGCCGTCCCAAAACTCCCAGATACCCCAAACCCCCATCACACCCTCACCCCTCTCTCCCAATTTCCCCCCATTACCCCATTCCCTGAATGTGCTGCCAGCCTCGAACATTAGAGGGCATCTCCTCCTCACTCTTTTTTTTTTATTTGTTACTTATATTTTTTAAATTTTTTTTTATTTTTTTTTTTTTTTTAACTGCAGTAAGGGCCAGGAGATCCTTTTCCCTGCTGTGCAGAGCAGCCAGATGGGAAGTGCAATATCCCTGTGCCCCCTCATTACCAGACCCTGGGAGCAGCTCCCCCCTTTTCCCCCACATCTGACCATATTAAAGTGGCCTTTGCAGCGTTTCCCCTCCATATAAAACTGTCTTCACTCCTGCTAACCCAGCAGTTAAAAGGCAGCTCCAGCTGCAGGCAGGAGGCTGGAAATTAAAGGCTTTTGCCCCTGGTTTAAATGGAAAAAAATGGATATTGCAATCCCATATCCCAGGGCTGGGAACAATGGGGCCGGGGGTAACGGGTTTGGCTTTGCTGGGAGGAAGGAGCAGACAGGAGGGGTTGGGTGTCTGACTGCTGAGGAAGGGGGAAAAAGGGGGAATATCACCTTTTTTATTCATGTTTAACTCTTCTGTGGCTGGTGGGGAGCTGGAGGAGCTGAGGCAGGAGTTTGGGATGAGCAGCAGGGCTGAGGCAAAGCCTCCAGATCTTCCCCTGGGGAGAATTGGGGTTTAAAAGGATTTTCCCTGGACAGAATTGGGGTTTGAATGGATTTCCCTGGACAGAATTGGGGTTTGAATGGATTCCCCTGGACAGAATTGGGGTTTGAATGGATTTTCCCTGGAGGGAATTGGGGTTTGAATGGATTCCCCTGGACAGAATTGGGGTTTGAATGGATTCCCCTGGACAGAATTGGGGTTTGAATGGATTCCCCCTGGACAGAATTGGAGTTTGAAAGGATTTCCCTGGACAGAATTGGGGTTTGAATGGATTTCCCTGGAGGGAATTGGGGTTTGAATGGATTTCCCTGGAGGGAATTGGGGTTTGAATGGATTTCCCTGGACAGAATTGGGGTTTGAATGGATTCCCCTGGACAGAATTGGGGTTTGAATGGATTCTCTCTGGAGGGAATTGGGGTTTGAATGGATTCCCCCTGGACAGAATTGGGGTTTGAATGGATTTCCCTGGACAGAATTGGGGTTTGAATGGATTCCCCTGGACAGAATTGGGGTTTGAATGGATTCTCTCTGGAGGGAATTGGGGTTTGAATGGATTTCCCTGGACAGAATTGGGGTTTGAATGGATTTCCCTGGAGGGAATTGGGGTTTGAATGGATTTCCCTGGAGGGAATTGGGGTTTGAATGGATTTCCCTGGAGGGAATTGGGGTTTGAATGGATTTCCCTGGACAGAATTGGGGTTTGAATGGATTTCCCCTGGACAGAATTGGGGTTTGAATGGATTTCCCTGGAGAGAATTGGGGTTTGAATGGATTTCCCTGGACAGAATTGGGGTTTGAATGGATTTCCCTGGACAGAATTGGGGTTTGAATGGACTCCCCTGGACAGAATTGGGGTTTGAATGGATTTCCCTGGAGAGAATTGGGGTTTGAATGGATTTCCCTGGACAGAATTGGGGTTTGAATGGATTTCCCCTGGACAGAATTGGGGTTTGAATGGATTTCCCTGGAGAGAATTGGGGTTTGAATGGATTTCCCTGGAGGGAATTGGGGTTTGAATGGATTTCCCTGGACAGAATTGGGGTTTGAATGGATTCCCCCTGGACAGAATTGGGGTTTGAATGGATTTCCCTGGACAGAATTGGGGTTTGAATGGATTTCCCTGGAGGGAATTGGGGTTTGAATGGATTCCCCCTGGAGGCAATTGGGGTTTGAATGGATTTCCCTGGAGGGAATTGGGGTTTGAATGGATTTCCCCTGGACAGAATTGGGGTTTGAATGGATTTCCCTGGAGGGAATTGGGGTTTGAATGGATTTCCCTGGACAGAATTGGGGTTTGAATGGATTTCCCTGGACAGAATTGGGGTTTGAATGGATTCCCCTGGACAGAATTGGGGTTTGGATGGATTTCCCTGGACAGAATTGGGGTTTGAATGGATTCCCCCTGGACAGAATTGGAGTTTGAAAGGATTTCCCTGGACAGAATTGGGGTTTGAATGGATTTCCCTGGAGAGATTGGGGTTTGAATGGATTTCCCTGGACAGAATTGGGGTTTGAATGGATTCCCCCTGGACAGAATTGGGGTTTGAATGGATTCCCCCTGGACAGAATTGGGGTTTGAATGGATTTCCCTGGACAGAATTGGGGTTTGAATGGATTTCCCTGGACAGAATTGGGGTTTGAATGGATTTCCCTGGACAGAATTGGGGTTTGAATGGATTTCCCTGGAGAGATTGGGGTTTGAATGGATTTCCCTGGAGGGAATTGGGGTTTGAATGGATTTCCCTGGACAGAATTGGGGTTTGAATGGATTTCCCTGGACAGAATTGGGGTTTGAATGGATTCCCCCTGGACAGAATTGGGGTTTGAATGGATTCCCCCTGGACAGAATTGGGGTTTGAATGGATTTCCCTGGACAGAATTGGGGTTTGAATGGATTTCCCTGGACAGAATTGGGGTTTGAATGGATTTCCCTGGAGGGAATTGGGGTTTGAATGGATTTCCCTGGACAGAATTGGGGTTTGAATGGATTTCCCTGGACAGAATTGGGGTTTGAATGGATTTCCCTGGACAGAATTGGGGTTTGAATGATTCCCCCTGGAGAGAATTGGGTCTGAAATGATTTCCCCTGGAGGGAACGAGGTCTGAAACGATTCCCCCTGGAAAGGGAATAGAAATACAGAAAAAAAAAATTGGATAAATAGAAAAAGAAAAGAAATGGAAAAATAGAAAAAAAAGAAATACAAAAAAAGAAGAAATAGAAATAGAAAAATAAAAAAAAGAAAAAAAGAAATGGAAAAATAGAAAAAAAGAAATACAAAAAAAAGAAAAATAGAAAAATAGAAAAATAGAAAAAAAGAAATGGAAAAATAGAAAAAAAGAAATAATAATAAAAAAGAAATAGAAATAGAAAAATAGAAAAAAAGAAATGAAAAAAATAGAAATAAAAGGAATGAAAAAATTGGGGGAAAAAAAGGAAAAATAGAAAAAAAAAAGAAATAGAAAAATAAAAAAAATAGAAAAAAGAAATTTAAAAAATAGAAAAAAAATAGAAAAAAAAGAAGAAATAAATAGAAAAATAGAAAAAAAGAAATAGAAAAATAGAAATAAAAAAGAAAATAAATAGAAATATAAAAATAGGAAAAAAAGCTGCTACTTTTTTTTTTTTCAGTCCCCAGGTGGAGCTCAGCCCTTGTAGAGAACCCCAAACCCTCCTGGCTGGGAGGAGAAAAAACCTCTTTTTTTTCCCCCCCAGGCACTCCCAGCTCTGGTATCGAGGGGGTGTTTGCAGTCAACAGGAGCCTCTTTTTTCCTCTTTTTTCATCCCTCCTGAGCTTCTCCATCACCTCCCTGAGACTTCTTGGGAATATTTATTTATGGTTTTTTTATTATTATTTTATTTGTGTCTCATCAGCTGCTCCTGAGTTTCTTTTATCTGTTCACATCTCTCAAGGCAGGTCATAATTATGATTTTTTTTTTTTTTTTTTGAGCTGCTTTTTTTTTTCTTGGCAGCTCCTTCTTGGTTGGTGGGGAAGTTGGACCCTAAAAAATGGTGGATCCTAAAAAATGCTGGACCCTAAAAAATGATGGACCCTAAAAAAAAAAAAATCCAAAAAAAATCCTAAAAAAAATGCTGGACCCTAAAAAATTTCTGGACCCTAAAAAAAAATGCTGGACCTTAAAAAAAATGCTAGATCCTAAAAATGCTGGACCCTAAAAAATGTTGGACCCTAAAAAATGCTGGACCCTAAAAAAATGCTGGATCCTAAAAAATGCTGGACCCTAAAAAAATGATGGACACTAAAAAAGTGGTGGATCCTAAAACATGCTGGACCCTAAAAAATTCTGGGCCCTAAAAAATGATGGATCTTAAAAAAATGTTGGACCCGAAAAAAGTCTGGACCATAAAAAATGCTGGACCCTAAAAAAATGTTGGACCCTAAAAATGCTGGACCCTAAAAAATGTTGGACCCTAAAAAAATGGTGGATCCTAAAAAATGTTGGATCCTAAAAAATGCTGGACCCTAAAAAAATTGTGGATCCTAAAAATTCTGGACCCTAAAAAAAATTCTGGACCCTAAAAAAATGTTGGACCCTAAAAAATGTTGGACGCTAAAAATGCTGGACCTTAAAAAAATGTTGGACCCTAAGAAATGATGGATCCTAAAAAATGTTGGACACTAAAAAATGTTTGACCCTAAAAAATTATGGACCTTAAAAAAATGATGGATCCTAAAAAAATGCTGGACCATAAAAAATGCTGGACCCTAAAAAATGCTGGACCCTAAAAAAAATTCTGGATCCTAAAAAAAATGCTGGACCCTAAAAAAATGTTGGACCCTAAAAATTCTGGATCCTAAAAATGTTGGACCATAAAAAAAATGTTGGATCCTAAAAAATTTATGGACCCTAAAAAAATGCTGGGCCCTAAAAAAATGGTGGATCCTAAAAAATGCTGGACCCTCAAAAAAAAAGTCCAAAAAAATCCTAAAAAAAATGTTGGACCCTAAAAAAATTCTGGACTCTAAAAAATGCTGGACCCTAAAAAATGCTGGACCTTAAAAAATGTTGGACCCTAAAAAAAATGCTGGACCCTAAAAAACAAAATCCAAAAAAATTCTGCCTGTTTTTACCCCAATTTTGGGGTATAAAATTGTTAAATTTAAAATATTTTTAAAGCTTCTGTGCTGCTTTTGGTGAGATCTGTCCCAATTTTGGGGTATAAAATTTTAATATTAAAATATTTTTAAAGCTTCTGTGCTGCTTTTGGTGAGATTTTTCCCATCCAAGCTGCTCCTCTGAGCTGTTGAGAATTTTTTTGGAATTTTTTTTTTTTTTTTTTTTTTTGCCCTTTGGGGTATTTCCATGGAATTCCAGGGAGTGGAGGTGGGATCCAGGTTGGACTGAGTGGGTTTTTTTTTTAATCATAATTGGTATGTTTTGCAGAAAAAAATCTAAATAAAATAGAAATCCAGAAATAAAAATAAAATCCAGAAAAAAGGGATGTTTTGCAGAAAAAATCTAAATAGAGCCCTGAAGTTGGGCAAGTGATGGTGACACAATGTGAGGAGAGGGAAATTCCCATTTTTATTGGTACAAAATCACCTAAACTGTGATTAAAACCTCCCAAAAAAATGAAATTTTTGGACCCAAATCTGGCTTTTTTTGCTTCCAGAACTTGGGAGAGGGTTGGTGTTTTTGGGGTCTGGGATGAGATGGGTGGAATGGAGAACACTCAGAGGATCCAGAGCAATCTGGGGGACAAATTTTAGTATTTTCTGTGGATTGTGGGGACAAGGAACTCTCGGGTTGGTTTCTCACCCCAAATTCAGGTTGTTTAAAGTTCTTTGTCCTCTAAAATCCCCGAGTTGTGTTGGTATAAAGAAGAGGAGTCTTCAAGGCTTTGTTTTTTGATTTCTTGTGTTGTTTATTGTTTGATATCTCAGAGTTTTCTCCGCTCCCAGCCGAGGTCTGGGCAGGGCTGGGACATGAGGGGACTGACCATTGATGGGGTCACCTCACATTTATACAGATAATTATGTGTGGGGTATTTACAATTTCACACCAATGCCCAAAGGGTCATTTCTGCTCTGCCCCAACCCACTGTCACTGCCCTGTGCCATCACCACCCCAGGGGATGGAGGGCGGGGGAGAAGGAGAGGGACACGAGGCACCACCCAAATCCCACCATCCTGTCCCCCATTTACCTCTATTCTAAAAACCCCAAAACTACTGAATTTTGCACGTTCCACTGCACTAAACTACTGTTTTCACATCCCAGTGATTTGCAATTCCTCTCCTTGTGCTGGAAGTTTCTCCCATGGGCTGAGATCAAACCCAGTGTTTTCCTGGGCTGTGCCAAGGTCTCCAACCCCCCTGGACCAGCTCCACACCCCCTGCCCAGGGCTCAAATTCCCTTTTTTGGGTCCCAGCTCATCCAAAGGGATCTCCTGGACTCCAACAGGAATTTTGCAGAGCTGAGATATTCCAGAAACACGTGGGTTTATCACAAGGGTGGTGGGTAAAGAGGGATTTGCCTTCAGCCACCAGCAAAGCCCCAAAGAGAGAATGGGGAGAGAGAGAGAGAAGAGAAATAAGGGGTAGGAATGAGGTGAGAACAGGGGAAAAGAGGGTGGAAAAAGCGTGGGGAGAAAACAGGAGCAAGAGAGAGAGAGGGGAGAAACCAGAGAGGGCAGAGGGGCAGAACAAGAGAGAGAGGGGAGGAGAAGAGAAGAGAGCAATCCCCTTGTTCCAATCCATTAAATCTCTTTTTGTGTTGAATATTCTCATTTACAGTGACCAACCCGTGCAAGATACAAAACCTACAGACTTTGCATGAACTACTACATCACCATGTCATTTTATATTCCAAACTCTAAAGGCTCCTTTTCTTATCTGTTTTCTCCCCGATGCCTTTGGCAGGTGGAAAGGCAAAACATTCCTGACTCCTTTTGTTTTCCTGTCCTTCAGCCCATCTCCAGCTCATCCCCGTTTTCCTGCCTGCCATGGTCACATCTCAAAACTGGCTGAAATTTCTGTAGAAATTTCCGTGGATGGCAGGGACAAGGAGCTCTGCAGAGCTGAGATGCTCTAGAGACACGGGGGTTTATTATTCCAAGGGTGATGGGTAAAGAGGGCTTTGCCTTCAGCCACCAGCCTGGGCTGGAGCAAAGCCCTAAAGAGAGAATGGGGAGAGAGAGAGAAGAGAAATAAGGGGTAGGAATGGGGTGAGAGCAGGGGAAAAGAGGGTGGAAAAAGCGTGGGGAGAAAACAGGAGCAAGTGAGAGAGAGAGGGGAAGAGAGGGGAGAAACCAGAGAGGGCAGAACAAGAGAGAGAGGGGAGGAGAAGAGAAGAGATCAATCCCCTTGTTCCAATCCATTCCATCTCTTTTTGTGTTGAATATTCTAATTTACAGTGACCAACCCGTGCGAGATACAAAACCTACAAACTTCACATGAACTACTACATCACCATGTCATTTTATATTCCAAACTCTAAAGACTCCTTTTCTTATCTGTTTTCTCCCTGATGCCTTTGGCAGGGTGGAAAGGGCGACATTCCTGACTCCTTTTGTTTTCCTGCCCTTCAGCCCATCTCCAGCTCATCCCCATTTTCCTGCCTGCCACGGTCACAGCTCAAAACTGGCTGAAATTTCTATTTCACTCACAGGTTTTACATCTGCAGCATTTCTTACCAGACAATCATATCCATAAGTCCTTCCTGTTCCATATTTCCCAACAGGTGGGAGGGGATGGGGACACCTGGATGGGAAAGGGACCTCTGGAGGGTTCCAATCCCACCTGGAGCTGGGACATCAAACCTGGTTTCTCAGGGATTTGTCCAGCCTGGCCTGGAAGGGTTCCAGGGATGGAGATCTGGATCCAGCTTTGGGATTGTTTTCTGTTTCCAGGGATGGAGATCTGGATCCAGCTTTGGGATTATTTCTGATTCCAAGTTTGGAGATCTGGATCCAGTTCATGAATTCTTTCTGGTTCCAGGGATGGAGATCTGGATCCAGCTTTGGGAATTCTTTCTGGTTCCAAGTTTGGAGATCCAGATCCAGTTCATGAATTCTTCCTGGTTCCAGGGATGGGGATCCAGATCCAGCTTTGGGAATTCTTTCTGGTTCCAAGGATGGAGATCCAGATCCATCTTCGGGATTTTTTTCTGGTTCCAGGGATGGAGATCTGGATCCAGCTTTGGGAATTCCTTCTGGTTCCAGGGATGGAGATCCAGATCCAGCTTTGGGATTTTTTAACGGTTCTAAGTTTGGAGAGCCAGATCTATCTTTGGGATTTTTTGGAGATCTGGATCCAGCTTTGGGAATTCTTTCTGGTTCCAGGAATGGAGATCCAGGATCCGGCCTTGGGATTTTTTTCTGGTTCCAGGGATGGAGATCAGGATCCAGCTTTGGGAATTCCTTCTGGTTCCAGGGATGGAGATCCAGATCCAGCTTTGGGAATTCTTTCTGGTTCCAGGGATGGAGATCTGGATCCAGCTTTGGAATTCCTTCTGGTTCCAAGGATGGAGATCCGGATCCAGCTTTGGGAATTTTTATTGGTTCCAAGGATGGAGATCTGGATCCAGCTTTGGGAATTCTTTCTGGTTCCAAGTTTGGAGATCTGGATCCAGCTTTGGGAATTCTTTCTGGTTCCAGGGATGGAGATCAGGATCCAGCTTTGGGAATTCTTTCTGGTTCCAGCTTTGGAAATTCTTTCTGGTTCCAAGGATGGAGATCTGGATCCAGTTCATTAATTCTTTCTGGTTCCAGGGATGGAGATCCAGATCCATCTTTGGGAATTCTTTCTGGTCCCAAGAATGGAGATCCAGGATCCAGCTTTGGGAATTCTTTCTGGTTCCCAGGATGGAGATCTGGATCCAGCTTTGGGAATTCTCCTTCCAACCCAACCCATCCCGTTTTTCCATGATTTTGGTGGTGTTACACTGATAAATCCAGGTCTGTGCTGGGTTTAGGATTATTAAAGCCGGATTCATCCCTGATGATTTAAACCAGAGATTATTTAAAGCAACCCCAGTGATGGGGCTGAGCTGCTCTGTGGGTGTGAGGGGTACAAAAACCTTGTAAAATTGGGCTGTTCTGGTGAATTTGGATTTCCACGTTTTCTGTGGATTTATTCCATGAATTCTGTGGGTTTATTTATTTCACTGGTGTCAATAAATCCACATTGGAATGGCACAAACTGGTTTTTCCAAGGAGGAATCTCCTCAGCAGATCTTGTAGAACATCATTGCTGTCGTTGTGATGGGATTTTAATGGCAGAGCTCGGAGGATTCACTGATTGTTTGGGGGATAGTTAATGATGTTCCAGATGGGAAGGGGTTGGGATGGCTCAGGGATAACATCCCATGGGAATTTTGGGTTATTAATACCCCGTGTTATCCAGGTGGGAAATAAATTCAGTTATGGATACCCTGTGTTATCCAGGTGGGAAATACTTTGGGTTATGGATACCTGTGTTATCCAGGTAGGAAATGTGTTCAGTTATGGATACCTGTGTTATCCAGGTGGGAAATAAATTCAGTTATGGATACCCTGTGTTATCCAGGTGGGAAATATTTTGAGTTATGGATACCTGTGTTATCCAGGTAGGAAATAAATTCAATTATGGATGCCCTGTGTTATCCAGGTGGGAAATAAATTCAGTTATGGATACCTGTGTTATCCAGGTAGGAAATATATTCAGTTATGGATACCTGTGTTATCCAGGTGGGAAAAATTTTGGGTTATTAATACCCTGTGTTATCCATGTAGGAAATATATTCAATTATGGATACCCTGTGTTATCCAGGTGGAAAATAAATTCAGTTATGGATACCTGTGTTATCCAGGTAGGAAATGTGTTGGGTTATGGATACCCTGTGTTATCCAGGTGGGAAATATATTGGATTATGGATACCCTGTGTTATCCAGGTGGGAAAAAATTTTGGTTTATGGATACCCTGTGTTATCCAGGTGGGAAATATATTCAGTTATGGATACCCTGTGTTATCCAGGTGGGAAATATTTTGGATTATGGATACCCTGTGTTATCCAGGTGAGAAATATGTGGGATTATGGATACCTGTGTTATCCAGGTGGGAAATACATTAAGTTATGGATTCCCTGTGTTATCCAGGTAGGAAATATTTTGCGTTATGGAGAACCCTGTGTTGTCCAGGTAGGGAATATGTGCAGTTATGGATACTCTGTGTTATCCAGGTAGGAAATACGTGGGATTATGGATACCTGTGTTATCCAGGTGGGAAAAATACTGGTTTATGGATACCTGTGTTATCCAGGTAGGAAATACGTTGAATTATGGATACCTTGTATTGTCCAGGTAGGAAATACATTGGGTTATGGATACCTGTGTTATCCAGGTAGGAAATAAATTCAGTTATGGATACCTGTGTTATCCAGGTAGGAAATATATTCAGTTATGGATACCCTGTGTTATCCAGGTAGGAAACACGTTGGGTTATGGATACCTGTGTTATCCAGGTAGGAAATGTGTTGGGTTATGGATCCCTGTATTATCCAGGTAGGAAATATATTCAGTTATGGATACCTGTGTTATCCAGGTGGGAAATACTTTGAGTTATGGATACCCTGTGTTATCCAGGTAGGAAATACATTCAGTTATGGACACCCTGTGTTACCCAGTGAGGTGCACAAGGTGCATTTCTGCTCTTTGCTGGGTACAAATTGTGCTCCAAACCCTTGTCACCCCAATTCCCAAAACCCCATTTCCCACTTTAATCATTCCTGGAGAATAAAACCCATGAGCACATTTTTTTATCCTGGTGCAATCCCAACTCCCTCCTTTGCTCTCATCTCCGCGCTGCTCCCCAATCCCAAAACATTTTGGTTTTTTTCTTTATTTTTTTTTTCTTTTGGGTTTGTTCAGCTGCTGTTTTCACTTTCTTATGATTATCCTGTGTTTTCCCTTCTGTGGTGTTCATCCCCGCTGGTAATTACCCCCCTCTCCTTTTGCCAACTCTGTGAACTCCGGGGCTAATTTGGGCAGGAAAGTTCTGCCCGGTAATTTTACAAATACGAGACGTTATTGAGGGTTTTTCCTGGAGCAGTCATTACAAGGATTGGGTACTTTGGGAGAGCAGCTGGTGGATTCCTCTGCTCCCTCACCCACGAGGGGTTCAGAGCTGGGTGAAACCAGGATTAAAAGTGGAATGGAAAAATAAAGCAGCTCCTCTGTTGGATTTTTGAGGTTGGAAAAGCCCTCCAGGATTGAATCCAGTTGTCCCCAAGTGCCACATCCTCAGGGCTGTTAAATCCATCCAGGGATGGGAATTCCAAACCTCCCTCAGTTTGGAAAAAATTCCAAATTTCTTTCCCTTTCCATAAAGGAGTTTTCCCAAATTGCTGCCCTAAACTTTCCCCAAAAAGGAAAAAATTTCTTCTTGTTTTCTTCCCTCGAAATGTGAGAGAAGAGCTGCCCTAAAACACAAATCCCACCTTGGAGTTTCACCTGGATAACCCAGAAAATTCAAGATTTCATGGTTGGCTCTGGAATATTTTTAGATTTTTAGTCTGGTCGATGTGTTTGGATTTTTTTTTTTTTTTTTTTTTTTTTAATCCGGGTTGGATCCACCTGGGACAGTGGGAGGTGTCCCTGGTCATGGCAGGGATGGGATGAAGGTGCTTTTTAAGGTCCCTTCAACCCCAAACCATTCTGGGATTTTGGGATTCTGTGGTGCTTGGCAGAAAGATGAGGTTGTGATGGGACCCCTCCCCTGCTCTTTATCATCTCCCCCTTCCTTAAATCCGGCAGGGGTGGCACTGGATCAGATTTAAGGTCCTTCAACCCAATTAATTCCAAGGGGAGGGGCTGGGCTGGAATTCCCACATTTGCTGGGGCTGCCCCTGGATCCCTGGGAATGTCCAAGGCCAGGTTGGATCCACCTGGGACAGTGGGAAGTTCCCCAGCCATGGATGGGGTGGGAATGGGATGGGATTTAAGGTCCCTTCCCACCCAAACCAGTCTGGAATTGTGTGGGATGGGGCAGGACACGGCCGTGGGGGGACACTGGAAGTGCAGCCAGGTGTGGGATGGCTCCTTGGCCTTCTTTTCCTGAAGGAGGAGGATGAACAGGCAGGAGGTGGAGGATGAGGGAACAATCCCATCTCTCCTGGCCTTGGTCCAATTTCAGCAAAAACCTCCAAAACCTGCTCTAAAACCGAGACCTCCTGCTCCTGTTGATCTGCTCTTGGAGAGTCCAACACATCCTTGAGGCCACCACAAAACACTGGGAAAATATTGCAGCTTCTGCAAGCTCAGGGATGAATTAATTACTGGTGAATTAATTACTGAATTCATTCAGGGATGAATTAATTACTGGTTAATTAATTAGTGAGTTCATTCAGGGATGAATTAATTACTGATTATTTTTCAGGGGATGTTCCGTAAAACCTGTTGAGGTTTGTTGATGTGAATTTCCAACTGTGGTTGGTGGTGGCTCAGCCTCATTGTGTCTTTGGTGGTGCCACACGTTCGTTTATTAATAGTTAATATTATATTAAATATATATTGTTAATATATATATAGTTAATATATTAACTATATATAGTAATATATATTACTATATATTATATATGATATATATAATATATATATATAATATATGTATTATATAGTAATATATATATTATAGATTATATAATATATATTACATATATATTATATAATATATATTATATATATTATATATTATATATATTATATAGTAATAGTATATTATATAGTTTATATTATATAGTATATATTATAATAAATAGTAGATATTATATATATTATATATTATATAGTAATATATAGTATAGTGTATATATAGTAATATATATAATATATATTACTATATATTTAATATATGTTACTATATATATACTATATATAGTAATATATATTAATATATATAGTTAATATATTAACTATATATAGTTAATATAACTATATAATATATAGTTTATATATATATAAATATATATATAAAACTATATAACTTAGTGTTATATATATTATATATATTATATATATACTATATACATTATATATCTTATATATAGTATAGTATATATAATTTATTTATATATATAAATATTATATATATTTATATTATATATACAATTACATATATTATATATATTATATATAATATAATATATATTTATATATAATTATATAATTATATATATTATATATAATATAATATATGTATATATAATTATATATATTATATATTTATATATACTATATATATTATATAGTATAGTATATATATAATTTATTTATATATATAAATATTATATATATTTATATTATATATATTTATATATTATGTATATTATATATAATATAATATATATAATTATATATTATATATTATATTTATTTTATGTATATAATTATATAAATTATATATATAATTTATTATAGTATATATATAATATATATAGTATATATATACTGTATAAATTATATATTATATATATACACTAATTACATATAACTATATAATCTATAAACAGTTAATAAAAAAACCCACTTTCAATTCGAAATCACCCTAAAAATTCAATCATTTAAAAAACAATTCAAAAATATTCCAAAAACATAATTCAAAAATAATTTTCAATTATTTCATCCAATCCCTGCAGCTCAATGAGGGTTTGGGTTGATGAGGATGGAGATGATCAGGAGGGTTTGTGCTGGTTTTGGAGATTTGGAGAGTTAAAACCTCATATAATTTAATAAAATCCCTTTAGTTTGGTCCTCTCAGTGATGGGGAGTGAGTGGGACAATCCATTTTTTCCTTGGTTTTCCTTATTAACTTCAGCCATCACCTAATTTTATCTCTTGCTTTGATAAAACCTGTAAAAAATCCTCTTTTTTTCTGTGTTTCCACCTGTAAATCCCTGATTTCTGCCTTAGGGTCTTCCCCTTCGGGATGGATTTGAGCACCTAGAAAGTTTTGGGGATGGATTTTATGACCTTGGAATATTTTGGAGGTGGATTTGAGCACCTAAGAAGTTTTTTTGGCTGGATTTGAGCACCTGAAATGGTTTTGGGGATGGATTTGAGCACCTGAAGTTTTGGAGATGGATTTTAGAACCTAAGAAGGTTTGGGAATGGATTTGAGCACCTTAGAAGGTTTTTTTGATGAATTTTAGCACCTAAGAAGGTTTTTGGGATGGATTTAGGACCTTAAAAAGTTTTTTGGATGGATTTTATGACCTAAGAAGGTTTGGGGATAGATTTGAGCACCTAAAAAGGTTTTTTGGATGGATTTGAACACCTAAAATGATTTTTGGGATGCATTTTAGAACCTAAGAAGGTTTTGGGGATGGATTTTAGGACCTAAGAAGATTTTTGGGATGGATTTGAACACCTTAAAAGATTTTGGGATGGATTTTAGAACCTAAGAAGGTTTTAGAAATGGATTTTAGAACCTTAAAACATTTTGGGATTGGATTTTAGCACCTAAAAATGTTTTGGGGATGGATTTGAGCACCTTAGACAGTTTTGGGGGATGGATTTTATGACCTTAAAAGGTTTTTTGGATGGATTTGAGCACCGAAAATGGTTTTGGAGATGGATTTTAGCACCTAAAAATGTTTTGGGGATGGATTTAGGACCTTAAAAAGTTTTTTGGATGGATTTTATGACCTAAGAAGGTTTGGGGATAGATTTGAGCACCTCAAAAGATTTTGGGGATGGATTTGAGCACCTAAAAAGGTTTTTTGGATGGATTTGAACACCTAAAATGATTTTTGGGATGGATTTTAGAACCTAAGAAGGTTTTGGGGATGGATTTTAGGACCTGAGAAGATTTTTGGGATGGATTTGAGCACCTTAAAAGATTTTGGGATGGATTTTAGAACCTAAGAAGGTTTTGGGGATGGATTTAGGACCTTAAAAGGTTTTGGAAATGGATTTTAGAACCTTAAAACATTTTGGTGATGGATTTTAGCACCTAAAAATGTTTTGGGGATGGATTTGAGCACCTTGGACAGTTTTGGGGATGGATTTGAACACCTAACAAGGTTTTAGGATGGATTTTATGACCTCAGAAGTTTTTTTGGAGTGATTTGAGCAGCTAAAATGGTTTTGGGGCCGGATTTGAGCACCTGAGAAGGTTTTGGGGATAGATTTGAGCACGTAAAATGATTTTGAGGTTGGATTTGAGCACCTAATAAGGTTTTGGGGAAGAATTTTATGACCTTAGAATGTTTTGGGAATGGATTTGAGCACCTAAGAAAGATTTTTTGGCTGGATTTGAACACCTGAAATGGTTTTGGGGCTGGATTTGAGCACCTGAAGTTTTGGAGATGGATTTTAGAACCTAAGAAGATTTTGGGAATGGATTTGAGCACCTTAGAAGGTTTTTTTTTGATGAATTTTAGCACCTAAGAAGGTTTTTGGGATGGATTTTAGCACCTAAAAATGTTTTGGGGATGGATTTAGGACCTTAAAAAGTTTTTTGGATGGATTTTATGACCTAAGAAGGTTTGGGGATAGATTTGAGCACCTAAAAAGGTTTTTTGGATGGATTTGAACACCTAAAATGATTTTTGGGATGGATTTTAGAACCTAAGAAGGTTTTGGGGATGGATTTTACGACCTGAGAAGATTTTGGGAATGGATTTGAGCACCTAGGAAGGTTTTTGGATGGATTTAGGACCTTAGAAGGTTTTTTTTTATGGATTTTAGGACCTAAAAATGTTTTGGTGATGGATTTTAGCACCTAAGGAGGTTTTGGGGATGGATTTGAACACCTAACAAGGTTTTAGGATGGATTTGAGCACCTCAGAAGTTTTTTTGGAGTGATTTGAGCACCTAAAATGGTTTTGGGGCCGGATTTGAGCACCTGAGAAGGTTTTGGGGATAGATTTGAGCACGTAAAATGATTTTGAGGTTGGATTTGA
Source organism: Zosterops lateralis (assembly GCF_965231275.1). Classification (NCBI taxonomy): domain Eukaryota; kingdom Metazoa; phylum Chordata; class Aves; order Passeriformes; family Zosteropidae; genus Zosterops; species Zosterops lateralis. The sequence goes on from NC_139766.1 coordinate 1,234,877, forward strand.
GCACCTAATAAGGTTTTGGGGAAGAATTTTATGACCTTAGAATGTTTTGGGAATGGATTTGAGCACCTAAGAAAGATTTTTTGGCTGGATTTGAACACCTGAAATGGTTTTGGGGATGGATTTGAACACCTGAAGTTTTGGAGATGGATTTTACGACCTAAGAAGATTTTGGGAATGGATTTGAGCACCTTAGAAGGTTTTGGGGATGGATTTGAGCACCTAGGAAGGTTTTTGGATGGATTTAGGACCTTAGAAGGTTTTTTTTATGGATTTTAGGACCTAAAAAATGTTTTGGTGATGGATTTTAGCACCTAAGGAGGTTTTGGGGAAGAATTTTATAACCTTAGAATGTTTTGGGAATGGATTTGAGCACCTAAGAAGGTTTTTTGGCTGGATTTGAACACCTAAAATGGTTTTGGGGATGGATTTTACCACCTAAGAAGCTTTTGGGATGGATTTAGGACCTAAAAAGATTTTTTTGGATGGATTTTAGGACCTAAGAAGGTTTTTGGGATGGATTTAGGACCTTAAAAGGTTTTTTGGATGGATTTGAGCACCTTAGAAGGTTTTTGGTTGGATTTTAGGACCTTAGACAGTTTTGGGGGTGGATTTTAGGACCTTAAAAGGTTTTGGAAATGGATTTTAGAACCTTAAAACATTTTGGGATTGGATTTTAGCACCTAAAATTGTTTTGGGGATGGATTTGAGCACCTTGGAATATTTTGGAGATGGATTTGAGCACAATAAGAAGCATTTTTGGATGGTTTTGAGCACCTCAGAAGGTTTTTTTGGCTGGATTTGAACACCTAAAACGACTTTGGGACTGGATTTAAACACCTAAAATGATTTTGGGGCTGGATTTGAGCACCTGAAGTTTTGGGGATGGATTTTAGGACATAAGAAGATTTTTTGGATGGATTTGAGCACTTTAGACGGTTTTTTTGGATGGATTTTATGACCTCAGAAGATTTTTGGGATGGATTTCAGAACCTTAGAAGGTTTTGGGGCTGGATTTGAGCACCTTAGACAGTTTTGGGGATGGATTTGAACACCTAACAAGATTTTAGGATGGATTTGAGCACCTCAGAAGGTTTTTTTGGCTGGATTTGAGCACCTAAAATGGTTTTGGGGCCGGATTTGAGCACCTGAAGTTTTGGAGATGGATTTGAGCACCTTAGACAGTTTTGGGGGATGGATTTTATGACCTTAAAAGGTTTTTTGGATGGATTTGAGCACCGAAAATGGTTTTGGAGATGGATTTTAGAACCTAAGAATGTTTTTGGGATGGATTTAGGACCTAAAAAAGGTTTTGGAGATGGTTTTGAGCACCTTAGAAGGTTTTTTTGGCTGGATTTGAACACCTAAAATGGTTTTGGCGTTGGATTTGAGCACCTAAGAAGGTTTTTAGGATCGATTTTAGGACCTGAAAATATTTTAGATGGATTTGAGCACCTTAGAAGATTTTGGGGGTGGATTTTAGGACCTTAAAAGGTTTTGGGGATGGATTTTACCACCTAAGAAGATTTTGGGATGGATTTAGGACCTAAAAAGATTTTTTTGGATGGATTTTAGGACCTAAGAAGGTTTTTGGGATGGATTTAGGACCTTAAAAGGTTTTTTGGATGGATTTGAGCACCTTAGAAGGTTTTTGGTTGGATTTTAGGACCTTAGACAGTTTTGGGGGTGGATTTTAGGACCTTAAAAGGTTTTGGAAATGGATTTTAGAACCTTAAAACATTTTGGGATTGGATTTTAGCACCTAAAAATGTTTTGGGGCTGGATTTGAGCACCTTGGAATATTTTGGAGATGGATTTGAGCACATAAGAAAGTTTTTTTGGCTGGATTTAAACACCTAAAATGACTTTAGCGCTGGATTTAAACACCTAAAATGGTTTTGGGGCTGGATTTGAGCACCTAAAATTTTGGAGATGGATTTTAGGACCTAAGAAGATTTTTGGGAATGGATTTTAGCACCTAAAAATGTTTTGGGGATGGATTTAGGACCTAAAAAGATTTTTGGGTTGGATTTGTGCACCTTAAAATATTTTTTTGATGGATTTGAGCAGCTTAGAAGCTTTTGGGGGTGGATTTTATGACCTTAGAAGATTTTGGGGCTGGATTTGAGCACCTTAAAAGATTTTTTGGATTTTAGGACCTAAGAAGGTTTTGGGGATGGATTTAGGACCTTAAAAGGGTTTTTTAGATGGATTTGAGGACCTTAGAAGGTTTTTTTTGGGTGGATTTTATGGCCTAAGAATGTTTTTTTGATGGATTTTAGGACCTTAGACAGTTTTGGAGATGAATTTTAGGTCCTTAGAAGGTTTTGGGAATGGATTTGAGCACCTTAAAAGTTTTTTTTTTTTTTTTTGATGGATTTGAGCACCTAATAAGGTATTGGTGGTGGATTTTAGGACCTTAAAAGGTTTTGGAAATGGATTTGAGCACCTAAAACATTTTGGGATTGGATTTTAACACCTAAAAAAGATTTTTTTTGACAAATTTTGACCCCTTTAATCAGGACAGAATCAGATGGGAGAGCTCTGGGCACATCCCTGAGCTGATTCCTGCCCCAGCCTGGAAAAAAAACCCCAAAAAACCCCAAAAACCCCCAAAAAACCCAAAAAAATCCAGGAGCAATTGAGGCGATGGCTCCTGCCAAGGAGCTGAGGGCAGCCTGGTTGTGTAATTCCACAACAGCTGGAGAATCATTAAATTACCAGCAGGTTTATTTTTATTTTTATTTTTTTTTTTGGCTTTTAATGAAGTGGTTTTGTGCAGAGGAGCAGCCGGACAGCTGGTGCCTCGCTCAGGTGATATTTGTTGTTGTTGTGTTGTTTGTTTTGTGAATTTTAAATTGAGGTGGAGTCGTGTTGGGGTTGGGTTTTTATTTTTATTTATTTATTTTCTTCTCTCTTTTTTTTTTTTCCTCTCTCTCTCTCTTTTTTTCTCTTTCTTTTTTCTCTCTCTTTTTTTTCTCTCTTTTTTTTTTTCTTCTCTCTCTCTTTTTTTTTCCCTCTTTTTTTTCTCTCTCTTTTTTCTCTTTTTTTCTCTTTTTTTCTCTTTTTTTCTCTCTCTTTTTTTCTCTCTTTTTTTTCTTCTCTCTTTTTTTCTCTCTCTCTTTTTTTTTCTCTCTTTTTTTTTCTCTTTTCTCTCTTTTTTTTCTTCTCTCTTTTTCTTCTCTCTCTTTTTTCTCTCTCTCTTTTTTCTTCTCTCTCTCTTTTCTTTTTTTCTTCTCTTTTTTTGTTTCTCTTTTTTTTCTTTCTCTCTCTTTTTTTTCTCTTTTTTTTCTTCTCTCTCTTTTTTTCTCTCTTTTTTTCTCTCTCTCTTTTTTTTCTCTTTTTTTCTTCTCTCTCTTTTTTTCTCTCTTTTTTTCTTCTCTCTCTTTTTTTCTCTCTTTTTTCTCTCTCTCTTTTTTTTCTCTTTTTTTCTCTTTTTTTCTCTCTTTTTTTTCTTCTCTCTCTTTTTTTTCTCTCTCTTTTTTTTCTCTCTTTTTTTCTTCTCTTTTTTCTTCTCTCTCTCTTTCTTTTTCTTCTCTCTTTTTTTTCTCTCTCTCTTTTTTTTTTCTTCTCTCTCTCTTTTTTTTTCTCTTTTTTTTTTCTCTCTCTCTGTCCAGGGGGTCTGGGGTCTGTGCAGGGGGTCTGGGGTCTGTCCAGGGGGTCTGGGGTCTGTCCAGGGGGTCTGGGGTCTGTGCAGGGGGGTTTCCCTGGCACAGAGCCCAGGAGGACACAGGCTTTGATTTTGGTCCATGAGAAAAACATCCAACAGAGAGAAGAATTGCAAGTCACAAATGTGTGACAGACAGTGGTGTGGTTATCACTGGGTGAAAAATTTTGTAGTTTTGGGTTTTTAGAATGTGGATGCAAAGGGATAAAGTGGAGGAATTAGGGTGGAACCCTGAGTTCTTCTCCTTCTCCCTTGGTGTCTGTTTTCTGCAGTGACGTGGGCACAAAGGAATTTAAGTAAATTGGGGAAAAGCAGAAATGACCCTTCCAGTCCAGGCACTGGGCATTGGTATAAAACAGTAAATAATAACCACAGAATTATCTGTATAAAGGCACAGTGACCTCCCATCACAGGACAGTCCCCTCGTGTCCAGGCTGCTGTGAACACCTTGGGGGACACAGAGAATTGTAAGATCAGAATTAATAAACAACACGAGAAACCAGAAAACCAAGACCTTGAGACTCCTCATCCTTCTCACACCAACCCAAAACCTTCAGAGGTCAGAGAGGGAAAAACACTCCCTTATCCTTTAATTCCCTGCCCTTTAATTGTGTCTTTGGTGTTTTTTGGCCCCTTTTTCTCTTTGCTGCCGCCATCGTTGGTTGTTTCAATAAATTAGTGGATCAATAAATCCAATATTTGTCCAAATTATGGCCCAGAAAGCAGCTGGACTCATCCCTGTGCATCCCAAATCTACTGGGAGATGGAAATGGAACATTCCTGTGTGTTTTCAGATAAACTCTTTGTACTCTGGTCCAGGACAGGGAGATGGGAAAGGGAATGGAGAATTCCTGAGGAGATGGGAAAGGGAATGGAGAATTCCTGAGGGAGCTGGGAAAGGGAATGGAGAATTCCTGAGGAGATGGGAAAGGGAATGGAGAATTCCTGAGGGAGATGGGAAAGGGAATGGAGAATTCCTGAAGGAGATGGGAAAGGGAATGGAGAATTCCTGAGGGAGATGGAAAGGGGAATGGAGAATTCCTGAGGGAGCTGGGAAAGGGAATGGAGAATTCCTGAGGGAGCTGGGAAGGGCTGGAGAATTCCTGAGGGAGCTGGGAAAGGGAATGGAGAATTCCTGAGGGAGATGGGAAAGGGAATGGAGAATTCCTGAGGGGATGGGAAAGGGATGGAGAATTCCTGGGGGAGATGGGAAAGGGAATGGAGAATTCCTGAGGAGATGGGAAGGGGCTGAGCCTGGAGAAAAGGAGGATCCAGAGGGGAATTTGTGGCTCTGCACAAATCCCTGGAATGCTGGAGCCAGGTGGGATTCGGGATCTGATCCCAGGGAACAACAGGAAAAGAGGGAACAGCCTCAGGCTGGGCCAGGGGAGGCTCAGGGTGGATTTTGGGGAATTTCCCCATGGAAAAGGTGCCCAGGGAGGTTTGGAATCCCCATCCCTGGAGGATTTCACAGCCCTGGGGATGATGTGGCACTTGGGGACAGGGGACACTGGTGGCCCTGGCACTGCTGGGGGAATATTTGGACCCAATACTCCAAAATATCTTTTCCAGCCTGAAGAATTCCATGATTCTGTGACTTGGGAAAGGGTTTTGGAAATGCTCAGGGAGGTTTGGAATCGCCATTCCTGGGGGGATTCACAGCCCTGGGGATGATGTGGCACTTGGGGACAGGGGACACTGGTGGCCCTGGCACTGCTGGGGGAATATTTGGACCCAATACTCCAAAATATCTTTTCCAACCTTAAGAATTCCATGATTCTGTGACTTGGGAAAAGGTTTTGGAAGTGCCCAGGGAGGTTTGGAACCCCCATTCCTGGGGGGATTTCAGAGCCCTGTGGATGATGTGGCACTTGGGGACAGGGGACACTGGTGGCCCTGGCACTGCTGGGGGAATATTTGGATCTTTTCCAGCCTGAAGAATTCCATGATTCTGTGACTTGGGAAAGGGTTTTGGAGGTGCCCAGGGAGGTTTGGAACCCCCATCCCTGGGGGATTTCACAGCCCTGGGGACGATGTGACACTTGGGGACAGGGGACACTGGTGGTCCTGGCACTGCTGGGGGAATATTTGGACCCAATATTCCAAAATATCTTTTCCAGCCTGAAGAATTCCATGATTCTGTGACTTGGGAAAGGGTTTTGGAGGTGCCCAGGGAGGTTTGGAACCCCATCCCTGGGGGATTTCACAGCCCTGGGGACGATGTGACACTTGGGGACACTGGTGGCCCTGGCACTGCTGGGGGAATATTTGGATCTTTTCCAGCCTGAAGAATTCCATGATTCTCTGACTTGGGAAAGGGTTTTGGAGGTGCCCAGGGAGGTTTGGAACCCCCATCCCTGGGGGATTTCACAGCCCTGGGGACGATGTGACACTTGGGGACACTGGTGGTCCTGGCACTGCTGGGGGAATATTTGGACCCAATACTCCAAAATATCTTTTCCAGCCTGAAGAATTCCATGATTCTGTGACTTGGGAAAGGGTTTTGGGAGTGTCCAGGGAGGTTGGGGATTTAAAGCCCTGGGGACGATGTGGCACTTGGGGACAGGGGACACTGGTGGCCCTGGCACTGCTGGGGGAATATTTGGATCTTTTCCAGCCTTAAGAATTCCATGATTCTGTGACTTGGGAAAGGGTTTTGGAGGTGCCCAGGGAGGTTTGGAATCGCCATCCCTGGGGGGATTCAAAGCCATGGAGATGATGTGACACTTGGGGACAGGGGACACTGGTGGCCCTGGCACTGCTGGGTCTCTCTGGGATCTTTTCCAAGCTCAGCAATTCCATGATTTATCTCCAGGTCCCCTCTTGTCACTGAAATGTCCCTTTTCGTGTTTTCCAGGGCGCCCGGGAGACCTTTGAGAGCTACTACAGGAAACAGAGGAGAAAACAGGCGCGGCTGGTGCTGCAGCCTCCCTCCAACATGGTCAGTGTGTCCTGCCCACCCTGGGGTGTCGTCCCTGCTGCCAGAAAAATCCCTAAAAAATCTCCTTTTTTTAAAAAAAAAACTCCTTTTTTTAAAAAAATAATCTCCTTTAAAAAAAAAAATCTCCTTTTTTTAAATAATTTAATTTAATTTAATTTAATCTTGTTTTATTTTTATTTTATTATTTTATTTTATTATTTTATTTTATTTTATTTTATTTTATTTTTTATTTTATTTTATTTTTATTTTATTTTATTATTTTATTTTATTTTACTTTTATTTCATTATTTTATTTTATTTTGTTTTTTATTTTATTATTTTATTTTATTTTATTATTTTATTTTATTTTATTTTATTTCTTTTTTATTTTATTTTTTATTTTATTTTATATTTTATTTTATTTTATTTTATTTTATTTTATTTTAATTTTATTTTATTATTTTATTTTATTTTTAATTTATTTTATTTAATTTTATTTATTTTATTTTATTTTATTTCTAATTTATTTTATTTTATTTATTTTATTTTATTTTTATTCTATTTTCTTTTATTTTCTTTTATTTTTATTTTTTATTTTGTTTTATTTTGTTTTATTTTTATTTTATTTTATCTTATTTTATTTTATTTTTTGTATATTTTATTTTATTCTATTTTATTTTATTCTATTTTATTTTATTCTTTTTTTCCCTTTTAGCCACACCTGTGCTTTTTAACCTCTTCTCATTCTCTCTTTCTTTTTTTTGTTGCAGCACGAGACTTTAGACGGCTACAGGAAATATTTCAATCAAATTGTGGGGTAGGTGTTTCCTTTTCTACCAACCCTGCCAAAAATGGGGCTCCTGGGCTGGATCAGGAGCCCAAAAATAAAAATAAAAAATATAAAAATATTTTATATATATAAAAATAAACCTGGGAGATAATATAAAAATAATAGAAAATATAAAAATAATAGAAAATATAAAAATACAACCTGGGAGAGGAGGGAACGGGGATATTTTTGGTGCTCCTTGAAGCCAAAACGGGACCAAAAATAAAATAAAAATAAAATAAAATAAAATAAAAAGGTGGTTTGTGCTTTTTTTTTTTTTTAAGGATTTTGTTCACTTTGCTGCGGGAGGGGGAGAGGGGAGGGACCTGCCAGGCTCTTGAGCAGCCTGGGAATTTCTGGGAATTTCTGGGAATTTCAGCATATTTCTAGGAATTTCTGGGAATTTTGGGGAATTTCAAGGAATTTCTGGGAGTTTCAAGGAATTTCTGGGAATTTCATGGAATGGGAATTTCAGGGAATTTCAAGGATTTTCTGGGATTTTCTGGGAATTTCAGGATATTTCTAGGAATTTCTGGGAAATTGAAAATTTCAGGGAATTTATGGGAATTTCTTGGAATTTCCATGAATTTCTGGGAATTTCAGGGAATTTCTAGGAATGTCTTGGAATTTCAAGAAGTTTCTGGGAATTTCTTGGAGTTTCTGGGAATTTATGGGAATTTCAGGGAATTTCAAGTAATTTCAAGGAATTCCAGGATATTTCTAGGAATTTCAAGGAATTTCTGGGAATTTCTTGGAATTCCAGGATATTTCTAGGAATTTATGGGAATTTCTTGGAATTTCAGGGAATTTCAAGGAATTTCTGTGAATTTATGGGAATTTCAGGGAATTTCAAGGAATTTCCGGATTTTTCTTGGAATTTCTGGGAATTTCTTGGAATTCCAGGATATTTCAAGGAATTTCTGGGAATTTCGGAGAATTTCTTGGAGTTTCTGTGAATTTCTGTGTATTTGTGGGAATTTCAGGGAATTTCAAGGAATTTTAAGGAAATTAGAACATTTAGAACATTTTCCCTGGGGATAAAGCGCTTCCCTGGGGAAGAAAAAGGGAAAAAACGAGGAAAGAAAAAGGGGAAAAAACAGGGAATAAAAAGGGAAAAAATGAGGGAAGAAAAAGAGAAAAAATAAGGGAAGAAAAAGGGAAAAATGAGGGAATAAAAAGGGAAAAAGTGAAGGAAGAAAACGGGAAAAAATGAGGGAATAAAAAGAGAAAAAACGAGGGAATAAAAAGAGAAAAAAAAGGGAATAAAAAGGGAAAAAACGAGGGAAGAAAAAGGGAAAAAATGAGGGAAGAAAAAGGGAAAAAATGAGGGAAGAAAAAGGGAAAAAATGAGGGAATAAGAAGAGAAAAAATTAAGGAAGAAAAAGGGAAAAAACGAGGGAAGAAAAAGGGAAACAAAGGGAATAAAAATTTTAAAAAAAGGGAATAAAAATTAAAAAAAAAAGGGAATAAAAATTGAAAAAATGAGAGAACAAAAATAGAAAAAACAAGGAAATAAAATGAAATCCAACAAATCCCTCAAACCCAGAACCCCCAACCCCGCGCTCCAACCTCGGCCCCGCCTTTTTCTCCGCAAAATTAGAATTTTTTTAATTTTAATTTTAATTTTTTTATTTTCTTTTTTTGCAGATTCTTTGTGGTGGAGGATCACATCCTGCACACCACGCAGGGCCTGGTCACGCGGGCCTTTATTGATGAATTGTGGGAGATGGCGCTGTCCAAAACCATCGCCGCGCTGAGGACGCACTCCGTGAGTAAACACACGGCAAAACTCCTTGTTTTAATTGATTTGATTATTATTTTTTTTATAGTTTTAAAGGTTTTTTTAAAATTATTTTATTTATTTATTTATTTATTTATTTATTTTTATTTTTTATTTTTTTATTTATTTTATTAATTTTTTTATAGTTTTAAAGGTTTTTTTAAAATTATTTTATTTATTTATTTATTTCTTTATTTTTTTTTATTTATTTTATTATTATTTTTTTATAGTTTTAAAGGGTTTTTTAAAATTATTTTATTTATTTATTTTTTTATTTATTTTTTTATTTTTATTTTTTATTTTTTTATTTATTTTATTATTTTTTTATAGTTTTAAAGGTTTTTTTAAAATTATTTCATTTATTTATTTTTTATTTATTTTATTTTTTTATTTTTTTTATTTATTTTATTATTATTTTTTTATAGTTTTAAAGGGTTTTTTTATTTATTTTATTTTTTATTTATTTTATATTTTATTTTTATTTTGTTTATTTATTTTATTATTATTTTTTTATAGTTTTAAAGGTTTTTTTATTTATTTTATTTTTTATTTATTTTATTTTATTATTATTTATTTTTTTATTTATTTTATTATTATTTTTTTATAGTTTTAAAGGGTTTTTTTATTTATTTTATTTTTTATTTATTTTATATATTTTTTTTTATTTTATTATTATTTTTTTATAGTTTTAAAGGGTTTTTTATTTATTTTATTTTTTTATTTATTTTATTTTTTTATTATTTTTTTAAATTTTATTTTTTTTTATAGTTTTAAAGGGTTTTTTATTTATTTTAATTTTTTATTTATTTTATTTTTTAATTTATTTTTATTTTTAATTTTTTTATTTATTTTATTATTATTTTTTATAGTTTTAAAGGTTTTTTATTTATTTTATTTTTTTTATTTTATTTTTTTATTTATTTTTATTTTTTATTTTCTTTTATTTATTTTATTATTATTTTTTATAGTTTTAAAGGTTTTTTTAATTTATTTTATTTTTTATTTTATTTTTTTATTTATTTTTATTTTTTTATTAATTTATTTATCTCATTATTATTTTTTTATAGTTTTAAAGTTTTTTTTATTTATTTTATTTTTTTACTTATTTTATTTTTTTTTTTATTTTTTATTTTTTATTTATTTTATTATTATTTTTTTATAGTTTTAAAGTAATTATTTGATTTACTATAGTAATTATAGTAAATTTATTTATAATTATTATATTATATTATATTATAATATATATTATATATTATATTTGTTATATAATAATAAATATATATAATATAATATAATATAATATAATATAATATAATATAAATTATAATTATTATATTTCTATAGTAAATTCTTTTATAATTACTATAAAACTATAAAGTTTTATAGCAATTATTTTATTATAGTTTTAAAACCAGGATTCTTTGTTTTTCCCCTTTTTTCCAAAGTCGCGCTGATAATTCTCTTTATTTCTCATTTTTTGTGGAAAATAAAATTGACTTTTATCGGTTTTTAGTCTCATTTTTTGAGGGAAAAGAGCCCAAAAATTGGTGGATCTTGTCTCTTTATTTCTCATTTTTTTGTGGACAATAAGATTGACTTTTATTGGTTTTTAGTCTCGTTTTTAGAGGAAAAAAAAACCAAAAAAGTGGTGGATCTTATCTCTTTATTTCTGATTTTTTGTGGAAAATAAGATGGATTTTTATCAGTTTTTAGTCTCGTGTTTAGAGGAAAAAAAGCCCAAAAATTGGTGGATCTTGGGGCTTCTGCTTGGAAAACCAAAAGGTGTCCCAGATTTTCCCTAAATCCTAAAAAATCCCACCTAGGTCATCCCAGTCAAGGGTTCAGATTGACTCAATTTCCCTAAAAA
>NC_139766.1:1248436-1250936 GCF_965231275.1 Zosterops lateralis
GCACAGATAAGAGATAAGGGGGTTTAATAAGGGGGTTTAATTAAGAGATAAGGTGAAATCACAGATTTATTCTCTTTCCTCTCCAGTCCTACTGCTCTGACCCCAGCCTGGTGTTGGACCTGAAGAACCTCATTGTGCTTTTTGCTGACACTCTCCAGGTACGTGGTGGAGAATTTCACATTTTGGGGCATTGAAACCCCAAAAATCCCCCACTGCATTCAACTTGAGGCTTCCAAAATTAAATAATAGAATTAGAATTATGAGTGTGTAGTTTGAATAAAATTGTGTGATCCTGGTACATGTTGGAGCCCAGGAAATTTCACATTTTTGGGGCATTGACTCCCCAAAAAATCCCACTGCATTTAACCTGAGGCTTCCAAAATTAAATAAAGAATTAGAATTATGAGTGTGTAGTTTGAATAAAACTGTGTGATCCAGGTACGTGTTGGAGAATTTCAGATTTTGGGGCACTGACTCCCCAAAAAATCCCACTGCATTCAACTTGAGGCTTCCAAAATTAAATAACAAAATTAGAATTATGGGTGTGTAGTTTGAATAAAATTGTGTGATCCAGGTACGTGTTGGAGCCCTGAGAATTTCAGATTTTGGGGCACTGACCCCTCCAAAAAAAATCCCACTGCATTCAACCTGAGGCCATAGAAAAGGCTTCTAAAATTAAATAATAAAATTAGAATTATGAGTGTGTGGTTTGAATAAAATTGTGTGATCCAGGTACGTGTTGGACCCTTGAGAATTTCATATTTTGGGGCACTGAAACCCCAAAAAATCCCCACTGCATTTAATCTGAGGCCATAGAAAAGGCTTCTAAAATTAAATAATAAAATTAGAATTATGGGTGTGTAGTTTGAATAAAATTGTGTGATATCACATAGTGGAAAACTTAAAATTTAAAGATTTAGAATAGTTTTATATATATATATATAGTTACATATAGCTATATACATATAAAAAATATATAATATATATTATATATATTATATATATATAAAATAGTTAAATATATATAGTTATATATATATATATATATATAATTATATATATTATATAGTTTTATATATATATATAAAGCCCAATAGAAGTTTTAGGGCAAAGGCCAGTCCTTCTTTTTCCCCACTTTCTCCATGAGTGTAGCTGGTATTTTCTAATTAAATTAAAAAATCTGCATTCCAAGCCACAAGTGGTTAGTTAGTAAGTTAAAAATAAAAATAATTTAGGTGTCATTTCTTAATTGGATAATTTATCCTTAAAAGGCCTCGAGGAGAGAGAGGGAGGCACGGGGCCATTTTTAGTTTTTTAGCTCCAAGTGCTGTAAAACTCACAGTTTGGGAAATTATAATGAGGATAGGAATTAATAAACAGCTGAGTCTGAATGAGAAATACAATTTTGAGTGTTTAATCCTCACTCTGACAAAAAATAAAATAAAATAAAATAAAATAAAGTAAAAGAAAATAAAATAAAGTAAAATAAAATAAAGTGAAATAAAATAAAATAAAGAAAAATTAAATGAAATAAAATACAATAAAATAAAGTAAAATGAAATGAAATAAAATAAAGTAAAATAAAATAATAAAGGAAAATGAAATGAAATAAAATAAAGTAAAATAAAATAATAAGGTAAAATAAAATAAAATAAAGTAAAATAAAATAAAGTAAAGTGAAATAAAATAAAATAAAATAAAATAAAATAAAGAAAAATTAAATGAAATAAAATAAAATAAAATAAAGTAAAATGAAATGAAATAAAATAAAGTAAAATAAAATAATAAAGTAAAATGAAATTAAATAAAATAAAGTAAAATAAAATAATAAGGTAAAATAAAATAATATAAAATAAAACAAAATAAAATAAAATAAAGTAAAATAAAATAAAATAAAGTAGAATAAAGTAAAATAAAATAAAGTAAAGTAGAATAAAGTAAAATAAAATAAAGTAAAATAAAATAAAATAATAATGAAAAATAAAATAAAATAAAGTAAAATAAAATGAAATGAAATTAAATGAAATGAAATAAAGAAAAATAAAATAAAGTAAAATAAAATAAAATAAAGTAAAATAAAATAAAATAATAAAATAAAATAGAATAAAATAAAACAAAATAAAGTAAAATAAAATAGAATAAAATAAAATAAAATAAAGTAAGATAAAATAAAATAAAGTAAAATAAAATAAAATAAAATAAAGTAAAATAAAATGAAATGAAATGAAATAAAATAAAATAAAATAAAATAAAATAAAATAAAATAAAATATATCTGGAGCTCAGTGCTCCACTCCTGATACTCCCAACTCATCCAGCCTGAGCTGGGCTGACCAAACCCCTTTATTTTATTTTATTTTATTTTATTTTATTTTATTTTATTTGCATTTCTGGGACAGCAACATCCCAACCTTGGCCTTTAGGACATCTCTGACTATTTCTCCCTTACTCAACCCCCTCTAAAACCCCTCAGCATCCCCAGGGCTGGTCCTGGAGGAGAA